>NW_017095559.1:261699-336317 GCF_001412225.1 Nicrophorus vespilloides
TGAATTATATTAGAAAATTATGTAATTTTTACTTATCAAAAAGGAACTACCAAAATATAAAGAGAGACTCGATTCAAGATTTTTCTCTTGAATTCAATTCTGTTTAATATTTTTGTTTCTTTGAAATTCGCACATATTTTTAAATTAAAACCAAATAAAACTTAACTAGTTTTTCAAAATTGTTGAATTATATTAGAAAATTATGTAATTTTTACTTATCAAAAAGGAACTACCAAAATATAAAGAGAGACTCAATTCAAGATTTTTCTCTTGAATTCAATTCTGTTTGAAATTTTTGTTTCTTTGAAATTTATACATATTTTTAAATTAAAACCAAATAAAACTAGTTATCAAAATTGTTGAATTATATTAGAAAATTATCTAATTTTTAGTTATCAAAAAGGAAATACCAAAATATACAGAGAGACTCGATTCAAGATTTTTCTCTTGAATTCAATTTGAAATTTTTGTTTCTTTGAAATTCATACATTTTTTTTTATTTAGTGCACTTTCAAACTAAAATTAAATAAAGTTTAACTAGTTTCTCAAAAAGGTTGCATTATATTAGAAAATTACGTAATTTTCACACGATTTACTTAGTTATTTATTTTGTTAATAATTACATTGAATGAAACTTTTGAAATCACATGATAATCAAATAGTTCATAATAAAAATGAATAAATGAATAAAACTTATATCTATTTTTTTTCTTTTTTAGGTAAAAATAACGTTATTTTCTAATTCGAAAAATTATAAAAATATAAAGACTTAGTTTTTAACTGAAATTTCTTCAATCACGTGATTTTATCTTCATTTTAATTAGATATTAAACTATGTTTAACTAAACTAACAAATGTAGATTAAAACATGTTAAAAATTATATCTAGTCACGAATTTATCGGATACACAAACTGGAACATAAAGTAAATACGAGAATACAAACAATTTCAATACAGTCAACAAAACAACATATATACAAAAAAAAAACTATTAATTCTTTCGATTTGCAATAATAATAAGTGGTAATGTATAAATCAAGTCAGCTGCGGGCGGGTTTTCCGCATGCACGGACGCATAATTTATTTATGTTTATTCAATGTGTATCAATAAACGTTGAATAAATACAACATATTCAAATGCGAGCGTGTTTTATGTTCCAAAAAGCCATTTCGGACGCGACCGGATGGCCGTAATCCAAGATTAAAATGAATCATTTTGATATTGGACGTGTACACGAAAAATTTTGTTTTTCTATAAATAAATGAAAAAAAAAATACAAAATATAAATAAATAAATTTACGAGTTTTATTTGGTTTTAATTTCATTATTAATTGATTCCATCTGCATATATCAATGTACGTATCAACAGAGCCGTGTTTACATGCAAACTCAATTCGAATTTTTGCCATATTCAAAATAGAGATTTTTAATAGAAAACAAATTGAATTCATAGTAAAAAGTTAATTTGTTGCTGTTTCAATATTTTTTTTTATAGGTTAACTAATAATTAACTATACTTTCTTAAGCTACTTAAGTCTAATTAGGATAATAAACAGAATGTTAATAAAAATATTAATGATTTTAATAACATTTTACTTTTGATTCTATTTTTTTATGTTTCGTTTTTTATGTAATTTTTCGTAGTTACATTAATATGTAGGACCGCACTAAGAAATTTGGCGTAAATTCGCCCTTCTTCAACAGAAAATACAAGGGAAAGGGCGCTCGTTAAGAATAATGCACCCTCTTCAAAAAGCAAAATTGTGGCCTCAAGGCTATAACCGATTTAGCGCTGTGGTTAGTCTTATAAATAAAATGTTCATTTTTTATTGATTTGAGTAGATTTTGTTTTTTTTAACTTTTTTTATTCGTGCGAACTTGCTGTGAATACGTCTGCACGAGGGAGGCGTTTTGAAAGCTTCCAAATTAGGAATTACGGCAGTTTGTCTTCGTATTAATACTTTCCTTTGCCTTCGCTTTTTCATATTCTATTTCATACTTTGTAGTTGAAAAGCCCTCTCTCGCAGTTGCAGCGCGCACACATACACTCCGGCACATTCATATACAAATACAGAGACGTGCGCGCATACACACAGAGACGCACACATACACCCTACACCCCAAACCGCATTAGCGCAATTAGCCGTGATTGTAGCGGTCTTGTCTAAATTACACCATTGCTACCCTAAGTTAATTATAATATCATAGCGGGCGCCGCAACCCTCGCGCTCCGTCTCGCTCGCACCAATTTGCAACCCTTTTGTTCTGGAAAATCTCTCCGGCATATGTTTTTACGTGCACGACATCCACCCCCCTATTTATTCTATTTTGTTTTCACTGCTTCTTTCTCAGTCTACAGACAACCTAGGAAAAATATTTCCTAAAAATGTTTTTGCAGTTGTTTTTCAGTTGGCAACAAAAATTTATATATTATCGTATTAATTTAGAAATTTAATCAATAATTGTTTGAGAATATAAAATTTACCAACAAAAAAACGACAAATTTCCTAAAACTTCGAACAAATAAATAATTTAACATATGATGGATTTGAAATATTTTAGAAAAGTCTCAGCTTCAATTATGAAAAACTAGTCTACTTCTTCAAATAAGTAATTTTAAATTTGATGTAAATTTCAAGTAAATTTGTTTAAATTTTTATGTTTTAAATAATAAATATTTAAAAAAAAGACTGTTCTACTATCATCAGTTTAGTTGGTACACCTAGCACAGGGGTTGGTGAACCTGGATAATTTACCCTGAATGGGGTAAAAGTGAATTCTTAAGGTATTCAGCAATTAAAATTCATGAAAAATATAAGAATTCACTCTGTGGTAATAATTTTTGTATCTATATTCAATATTAGATTTCACATCCATCATACTGGGGTAATTTCGGCATAAATTAATAGATTTTGGGGTAATAAGTAAAAAAAAAATGTTACCATATTTTTCTATATTTTCTCTTTTATTGCTGTTTCATTCGAGTGCAATTCACAATTATTGCCACCTCCGGCGACGGCGAAGACTTTTATTGTGGCGCAAGGAGGGCGGCCATAAAATGACCAATAAATGCGGCACGCATCGATTTCTACTTTGGAAAAAAAAATTGCTTGCGCTTCCACCGCCCCGCAGTAGTTAAAAAGGAAAACTTACATAACGCGGTGAAATCTCCATGCACCGAATAATTAACAACCGTCCTTTTTACTATGGTCTTCATTGGATTATCAATGTATAAAGCGAAGCCTATCGAAAATCACCAGGGATTTATTGAATTTTCTTTATATATTCGCATTTTTGATGTCAGTTCGCAAAGTTACATTGAATACATATACAGTATTCTTTGAATTTAAATTATAATATTTTTGATATTATCCTGTGGAAAAGATAGGGCGGATATATCCGCCGCACGCAGCATAGTGCTAAGTTTTAGCTCAATTTACTTTTTATCAAATGAATTATGACAACAATAGTTAATATTATGATTCAAGAATAATTATATGGTATAAATGTAACTGAAAATCTGAACAAACTTTATTTTATTCAGAACAAATCTATATGGTTTGTAATACCGTTTGACATTATAGTGGATGAACCGAGTAATCGTTGGATCTTCTTTGAATATTAACTGATATCAATGATAAATCTAATCTGGAGAAGGCTAAAAGTGAGCCACTGATCCACTCCTATCCTCAAAGGACAATTGCAGAGGAGAAAGGATAACTACAAAGATACAAGAAGCGAGAGTCCTCCTCGCGCGTCAAGGACCCTTATTTTTCACTGTGTGTATTTTTCCGAGGAGCAGAGCAAAAGTCCCCCGCCTTCTCTTTCGTTATATCTATATACGTATACATTTCCTCTCTCTCTCACTCCTCTTCCCTAGACGAGCTTCCCTTTAATAAAGTCTTTACTTTATAAGCTCTTAACTGCAGGCTGCTGGAGATGGAGGCCACGGCAGGAACGGTGCAGAGCCTGCGAATTGAAACGTTAATTTCTTTTTCTCGTTCGGGCTCGTATCTTCCCTCCACTCTACCTCATCGTTTTTTTTTACTCTCTCTCCTTTAAAGGCGGAGGCGCCGGTGTCTCCCACATAACCGACAGGAACCGGAAGTCGGAAGGAGAAGGACGAGAGAAAAAAAGAATGTTATTTACTTTTCATTATTACATTAATTAAAGCAAACCGTGTTTAGTGGGTCAGCGCATACGAACGAATGTTGAATAAATATTAATTAAAATTCATACCGGATTGTTTGTTTCTCGGAACTCGGATACTCTATTCCATGGAATTGGGATGTGGATGTGTGTAGTAGTATATATTCCATGTTAATGAAAAGAGAAATAGAGAGAGAGAGTCAGATATATTTATATAGAGATGTGCAGAGAGAGAGAGAGAGATTGTAGTATAGTTAGCGATGATCATTCATCCGCTAATTATTTAGCAAATACGTGTACAGAGACTATAATTTTCCCCGACAAAACTCAGTGTGATGCTAATTACGGAAGACCCAGTCAATGCATGTTTCCATCCGGACATTGATTATCTGATCAATTCGTAATTACAGACTACCCCAGCATTTCGATAATAAACGTTTATAAAATATATTCGCATGTACGTACGTATTACCGCATTCTCCACACGCCCAGCAAATATTTTGATTTATGCATTCGCAATTAAATTAAAACCACTTTCATTTTTTTTTGTGTGTGTGTTATTGCAAATCGGATTTTCATTAATCGCAACTTAAACCGACTCCGCCGGAAAAAGCATTGGTTCGTAATCAACACTCCGCAGCTTATTATTAATCCTGTTGCTAACAAAATAATTCATTATATTTGTTCAATCAACAACTGCCAATTCCAAAATAATGTTTTCATTTCAATTATCTATTTCCAGTTTACTTTCATTGTAAATTATAACTAGTGGTGGGAAAAGCCGTAGCAAGGAAATCTTTCGTTTGGGGCTAAATATATAATTTGCGCCCCTACGCTTCATGCGCCTGTGGCCGTCGCCCCTATCTTTACTACGGCTCTGGATGGAAATAATGTTTTATTAGTATATATCTAATTATAAATATTTTTTAACAAATACACTTGCTAATTCTTACCTAAAGTAATGTTAAGTGTAAGTTAACTTATATAATTTAATTTCTTGACTAATCCACTCAATCAATGCAATTGACTCCAATATATTACATCATAATATAATTGATGCAATCATTTTAATATGATTTGGCGTAGCAGATGTGCCACCACTATATCGTAGTAGTCTATTAATATATGTCACATTACGTAATGACGATGGTGACATATTGTGGCGATAATAACATTTATTATAAAAAAAACTTACCTCAAATAATCCAATGCAATGTGAAAGCTTTTACAGCTATCAAATCTTCAAGTAATAATATTATATTGGCTTCAGATAAAAATCCAGTAGTTTCATCATATCATCAAAAATCAAGAATAGAAGTAACCTAAAATAAATCAATACTTTTATTTTGCAAATTAGCTTAAATTAATTACTTACGATTTATTGTTTTACTTATCAACGGAGTTTTCTAAATTTTTATTCGATTTTCTTATTGTTATTCAAACTGATTATTTTCGTTACTTTTGTTTCATTAGTGACATAACATAACAAACAATTCACGTAATACCAATTGTATTATTAATAATTAAAATACTGAAGTTGTTAATATGGTTGCCGATGCATTCAGGAATTTATTAAACGATTTAATGGAATTAATTCTATTTTGTTTTATAAATTCATTAATTAAATTTTATTTTAATTAAATAAATTGTTTAATTAAATCAGATTTTTTTTAATATAATTTTAATTAAATTTTTTACTACTTTGTAATAATTTATTATAACAAATTTAAAAAAATCTGAAATTGATTTTGTAGCTAAGTTAGAGTTAAGAGTAGTTAAGATAGAGAATAATTTCTTATTCATTTCGTTTCTATATACTGATTCAGTTTTAATGGATTTTCTTTATTTTTCTTCTTAAGAAGGAGACATAATGAAATCTCTTGTTTTCCCACAGATTAAAATGCTGATGTCGTTTCAAGTTTAATGCAACAATTGAAACCAAAACGAAGACGAAATGAAAAAGAAAAGAAAAAACCTATACACGGGTCTAAAATAAATTTCTCGCAAAGTGTTTTTTAATTCGCGTCCCGCGCCGGTACAGAAATTACATTCCGCTTGTTTCTTTTTCCCCCTTACTTCTTCTTCCCATCGTTCCGTATGAATAGCGGAGACTTAACGTCTCCCCCGGGGAGAAAGCGGATTACGCAACAGAAATTCAGTGCCGTAAGGGCAAATTAATTTCGGAAGCAAATTAGAGTAAGACGAAAAGAAAAAAAAAGTGGATGTTAAATGGCACCTATGGCATGAAGTAAAAAAAAAGAGAGAGAAGAGGAAGGCAGATGTTCAAAAGGAATATTAAATTTGATGTTGGGTGTAGAGAGAGTGAGGGTTTTTAGAATTTGGGGGAGGAAGAGATTCCATTTTGCTCCATCCTCCGCCGATATAATCCTTTGTAATGCAGAGCCCAGACGTACCGTCATCATATATTTATAGGAACACAAGAGATTCGCTAATTTCGCTGCTTCTGCTGTTACCGCCGCCCTCACGAAAAATTGGAGGATTCGATAAAAGCTCGCTCTTGCGCTTAGTTAAAACATCGCCGCCGCCGCCGCCGCCTCTCCTATTTAGTATTGCAATAATAATAAGTCTTTTGTATCTTTTGTGCTTGAGAGAGAAAAGGGGAGGTGTTGGGTCCTATTAATTTATGCACGTTCCGTTTGGGGGGAGGCGGATGGGGCGCGCCTGTACGTGCGACGGCGGCAGCCAGAATCAGTAGTCTGAGCGTACAATCCAGCAGTAATAAGTGGATCCTTGTTATCGTAGTTATAAACATAATATAATAATCAGATTTAATCAAGTTTGGATTGAGTCGAGTGAATTACTATGACAACCGGGGATCTGGGGCACACGGCACCAAAACCCCTTTCCATCCTTTCACAACCAAAGCCCCCCCCCACCCAACCACCCTCGTGCGCTCGCAACAAACCACCTTATCATGTACACACACAATGTATTTTCAAAGGACGACGTCGCGGCGCACTAATACCAACCCCTTCGAGCGAATTAAACTACCCCCCAAATACGTAATGCTCACTCTTTCCTAACTCCCCCAACCACCATTTCGTCATCTCTTTCGCAGATCAACGGCAACTGTTAGAGCGGCAGAGAAATATCGAAAATCGGGAGACGATTAGGTTTTGAGGACAAACAAGAAAACTCCCTGTTTGTTTATTTATTTATTTATATTTTTTTACTCCATCTCTCTCGCTCCCCTTTTTTTGCAGTCTACTGTTTTAATCCGCTCTTTGTAAATTCTTCCATCCGCTTAAACCCCGGCGCCAGGAGGGTGGTGTTGGTGGAAAGGGGTTTTTGGGGGACGGCGGAGCCGAAGAAAAACAACAGCAGCAACAAGACGGCTTATTTTACTAAACTCGGTGCGATATCGTCCCGTTTTATTTGCCCCAAAAACACACGATTTAACCGAACCTGATTCCACCCTCCCCCACAAATACAAGCAATTCAATCCTTTTTTTTTTCTTCGGTTCATTTGAAACGAACCCCTTTTACTTCGACGATTCTCAAACGCTAAATCTCTCGCTTTCCACTTCACAAATGATTCTGGATATTTTCACAACAGTTAAGACATTAAAAAAACAAGAAATATTACAACTTCAATTCAATAATTTAATTATTATCATTAGAACTAGTTAATACTTTTTACAGTTTGTTTTAAACCAAATTAAAATGCTAAATATTTTGATTTAAAATTTACAAAATATCCAGATTTACAACAAATAATTAAAAAAATTACATTATAATGAAAGAATTAGTAATTATTTCTTGAAAAGAAATTGATTGTAAATATTATTATTATAAGTATAACTAATTTAATTAATCACGTAGAGAAAAATATATATTTGATGTATTTATAACGTTTGAAGATATTTTATATTCAATAATTTAATTATTACCATTAGAACTAGTTAATACTGTTTACAGTTTGTTTTAAACCAAATTAAAATGCTAAATATTTTGATTTAAAATTTACAAAATATCCAGATTTACAACAAATAATTAAAAAAATTCATTATAATGAAATAAGAAGTATAACTAATTTAATGAATCACATAAAGAAAAAATATATATTTGATGTATTTATAACGTTTGAAGTTATTTAATTTGATTGAGATTTAGTGTAAAATAACTTAAAGTAATACCGATTAAAGAAACCTTACTGCTAAACAGGCTTTAAAGGTATTCCACATATCATATTTCAATTTACAATTAATAAGCGATAAACGTTAAATGCGATTTGACCGAAGCCATACATCTTCCACATTATTCACATGAAATCAATAAAAATTACTTTACTACACGAAAACCAAATTTATATTTTATGTTTATTTCGATTCAACAACAAAAATTAATATATTTAAAGTCTATGATTTATTTTCAATGTTTTTTTTTGTTAGTTTTGACAAATTATTACACGAAAACTGTGATTACCACAAAAACAGAAATTAATTTCGTTCCGATTTACGGTTACGTTCCAAGTAAATGTTTATCGTTCCAGATTCGGTTTTGGTTCGTCCAAAAAATTTCGGTTCAGTTCTGATTCGGTTCCGGTTCAGTTCTTTAATTTCATTTAAAATCGAAAAAAAGCAATTTAAATTGGTTAGTTAAAATTTAAAATCTAGTACAATATCAAATTTTGATTTAATTTTATTTACCTTACTATTGATTTCATTTATAAAATTGCTGTTTCTTCAGACATGATTACAGTAATCACTTTCATTTCAGTTTCTTCTAATGTTAGTTGCGCAAGACTTGTGCTTGCCCTTTCTTCTTCAAATTTTCTCTTTTTAGCCGGTGGTTGATTGGTGGTGATTGAACATTTATTTATATTGATGATTAAGCGTTCCCACGGAATTCCCCTATTCCTTGATGGTTTTGTATATTATGTATTTGTTTATTTGAAAAAAATAATTCGTAGTATTCAAAGAGCATACATGAAATAAAGCGATTATGAATTAATTTAATGAAAACAAAATATTAACTGAAATGTTTACGGTTTTTGGTTCGGTTCCGGTTCGACTCTCAGGTTTTAATATATAATCTATTTATATTAGTTTTCTAGTAATTAAATAAAATGTGAAGATACTGCTTATTTGAAAATTATTCAAATATCCTTACTTTTGTCTTTAATACTGATAGTAAGTATTTAATCTAACTTTACTATTAGTTTTACAATAATTAAATAAAGTTAAAGCTTATTTTTAATACGACAAAATATTACAGCAAATTTATATATTTTGGATGAATTAATTCTATTTTTCTATAGATTTTTTATAGTAAGATGAAAATGGATCATATTACACAAGTGCATCTAATATAGTTTTTTTTTCATCGATTCAAAGAAAATTGTCTTAGCAGAAGTGAAGGCAATATGAAGCAGCAGTTGAGATGTCGCAGGGTACTCCAATTGCAGAAGAAAATTGCAATAAAACCGTACAAAGCACGAAGATGCAGACTGTAAAAAGCGACGCGCCGGAATTGGATTGAAAAGACACGCCATGCCGGTGCGCGCTACAAAGCGAAGACCGATTGATCCAATACCATCCGGCATCGAAATGCAACAACGTTAAAAGTGTTATTCTAATAACTAGAAGAAGAAAAAAAAATT
This sequence comes from Nicrophorus vespilloides, assembly GCF_001412225.1. NCBI lineage: Eukaryota > Metazoa > Arthropoda > Insecta > Coleoptera > Silphidae > Nicrophorus > Nicrophorus vespilloides. The sequence goes on from NW_017095559.1 coordinate 271,473, forward strand.
ACAAATTTTGTTTACCAACGAAATCATTCAAGTTTTTCTTTTCTTGTTGTTTTATGCGCGAAATTAATTTGCTTTTAAAGCATCAATTCGTGTAACGTAAGCCGGGACGGATTTCAAGCTTTATTATACCGGGGTGGAAGGGAGGTAAAATGCGTGGGAGGTGGAACAGAAAAGGGTGGATGATGATGTTGATGATGATGAACAATGAAAAAAAAAAGGAGAATTAAAAAATAAAATAAAGCAGGAAGTTAGTGCAACACAGAGGGCTTCCGCTCTATCGGATTAATTACGATCGATTATTAATTCATCCGTTTGTAAATTATCGCAGGAATATTAAAACGCGTGGGGGGAGGGTGGTTTGTTGCAGACGCAAGCGCGTATCATCATCGTCCGGCCTTTCCCCAATTATTTCCTGTCTATAGCGTTTCCTATAGTTGTTTTCGCTACTTTTTATCGGATTGTTCCTGCATCCTCTTTTTTTATTTTGCAACCCCCCATTCTGCACATGCACATATATCCCCTTGTATTCTCGTTTTAGTCCGTCCGGTTTTTTTTTCTTTTTTTTTGTAAATTTCGTTTTTATTTTTCGGTTGTGTCAGAGGGAAAGGGTCAGAGGCAGTATGCAATAATGGAAATTGGCGATGCCGAGTGCGAAACGGTAGAAGCGACGGAGCAAAGGGAAAACCACACCACTGATTTTCTAATTAGATCAAATGATACAAATGGAAACTATGCGGGGTGGTTTCTGTATCCTACTACTACTACGATCCTCATTCATTCTCTCTCTCTCTGCCCTTTGCATATATCTTCCTCTCCCTTTTCAACGCACGCACATGCAAACACTCTCTTAGTCTCCGGTGGAACGCAAATAGGGGTTTCATCCATCCAAACCACCCCCCATTTGCAGCCTTCGGACATATTTTACCGATTGCGCTGTCCCTTTGACACACGAAACTTCCGACGTTTAACACCTGACACAAGCGTTCTGGATCTCAATTATTATTCTGACCCCGCACATCCACACCTCTTCTGCAGACGCACTCTCTGCACATACGGCATTATTACACTGCAGCGCGATCTCCACTCGAACAACTTTGATGATTATAAGTTTCGAATACAAAAGAAAAACCTATCTCTCGCATATCGTTATAAATACCGTAACGCGAATTTCACTTTACATTTGCGACAACAAATTTATTTGTTAATTAACGCATCCCTTGGACACCTGAAAGTTCGAAATCCCAATGGTCGCAAACCGAAAACACAGGATTTGTTGACAAAACAAGTTTTAATCATCATTTGCACAGTTTCATGAATATACCATTTTTTTAACAGGTTTGATCCTCTGAATTGGTTTAAATAATAATGGTTCTCGAAATGACAGCTGTCAGCTTGTGTCAAAGTGAACAAAGTTACGTTACAATTCAAGCTTATTGAATATAATAAGTATTTTACAATTTTTTTTTTTCAATTGTGCAATTTTACTAAAATAAGTTTGTCATGAAAAGGAACTTTATTAATATATTGTTGAGAATTTATTTTTAATACTAATTTCTTCTTGTCCTTGTAATCTGTTATAGGTGGTTGCGAATTCCCGAAGCAATGGGCCGGCTGGTGGTTCCAATCCGGAGTACCTCAACCTTTGCCCATCAACTCGACGTACATCGAGACGAAGGGCGAATGCTACGAGGAGCAAGGAGACAAATATTTGGTCTACGACAGGTAAAAACAAAAATTTCTTTTATTCGATTGAAACAGTTTTAGAATCCTAAATTAGTTAGGTTCCTCGTTGTGTCTACAAATTGTTATCGCTTGAGCTTAATTAATAATTAATCTAATCGAATTTCATTTAAGTAAACAATCGCCACCTAATCTTACCTAATGTAAACTAATATCGCTGCGGCTTAATCTCAATCCGATTTGGGATTAATTGAAAATCAATGCGATTTAATTTAAATCACGATGCGAATGAGAGGGGGCTGTGGAGAGTAGGATGGACCATTAATTCTATGATTTCGATCGAAATCACGACTAATTATCGTCGATAATCGCAGTTAATATTTACTAATTATTGTTGTTTGTTTTATGTAAAATTTGCTATGTAAAAATTGTATCTTAATTTTCTATAAAAAGTCCAGGAAAGAGGAATTACAACAATCTAATCAGCAAATTCATTAAATTTTTTTACAAATTTAACTCCTAAAAACTTTTATTTTAGTTTATAACTTCAGGAATTTCTGTTCCTTCAAAGAGTTAAATAATTCTCATTAGTTACAATTTCATGTTCAATTATGGTGTATACATTAATTGAAAGGTTTTCAATAAAACTGATGAAATTGGTGTTATTTGGTATTTTTTAGGGCGGACAATTGCTACAGATGCATGGCGATTCACGTGAAGCACTCGAGCGTTCTGCAATATAAAGAGAGTGAGTGCAAGAAACGAAATGATCAGAGGTTTCAATAACTAATTGCGTTCGTTTGCAGCGTTTTGCGAGAGCAAAGCTTCTTTGCAGGAGATCTGCTACGGGATAACAGGAGACGCATCTTTGTACAGCATGTTTCGAAAGTCACCGGAAGCGAAGCCCGTTCCGTGTCCATTCAAGAGTGCTCCTTTTACCTTCTCCTACAATAGGGGATCAGGTGATTGCAAAGATCCACCGAGCAAGGCGGAAAGCTGCACCGACGATTCCCGTCTGGTCCTCAAGTATCAGGCTTGTTTGGATGATCCATCCACGGAAACCCATGGTGAGTAAAAGAAAATAAAAGAGAACACGAAATGAATGGAACGGTGTTTGTTGTATCGAGAAAATGTAATAAATTCGTTTCGTTCCAGTCGAGGAATTAGTGTGTTTGGCCACGTGGAAGGAAGGCTCCACGCGTTATTTGATCGGAAAGATATCGCAGGGGAATCGGAGGGCCCTCACCTCCGACGAGGATCAATACCGATGCTTCATTTACCTGAAGAGCACCGATAAAGGAAAGGTGGTCTACCACATCGCCCAGTCCGGCGATGCCAGCTGCAACGGTCTGCAGAGCGTCCACGAGGGCAGCAGGACGATGAAGTTCACCGCCGTCGATAACCATCATAACAGATGCAAATTCCCCACCTGGATCACCGATCATCACACCTGGCTCAGTCTGGATCACAAGAAGACCTACAAATTCTCGCAGAGAAACGCCACTCTGAAAATCCTCGACGAGGAGCCGAAACTCGGCAGGAACAGTCAGCAGACTCAGCAGCCGCAGCAACATTTCGCCTTCCAAGAGTTCGGATTCGTGTCTCAAGATCAGCACCGGCAGAACTCCGAGATGAGGGTGATCTGTCACGCGATTTTGGAGTCTAAGGAGCAGAAGAAGGTGCAGATCGTGGCGCACATCACCGCAGGATGGTACGTTGTTTCGCAAATCGATGCTCCCTTTTCGAATCGCTCAGTAAATATTTGATGTTTCAATTACAGCGATAGCGGATATGTCTGCATGGTTTTCTACAAGCGCGACTCTCACGTGATCGAGATTCAGCAATCTGAAGATTACCACGATAATCCCGACGATGCGTGCAACTCCTTCGATCCAACAACAACGCCGTTCACCACTTTGATAAGTAAGTTTATTACTTCGAGAGTTACATTCTTCAACTTCGTACTAATTCCTTCTTTACATTCAGCTACGACTCTGCACCCTAAGAAATGCCCGAACGTAGGCAGATTCACGCTCCTCGAGAACTTACCGATGACTGGAGAAAGACGCAAACGTAGACAGCAACAAGAAACTGGTAAGTTTATCCATCTGACCAAAACATATCCATTAAGCTTAATTTGAAAATATCAGAATATTTAGTCTTCGAGATTGACAACTTTATTACTTTTGTTGCCTTGGAAACAATTGTAAAGCATGTTATTTTACTCATTTTTGTTTGTTTGTTGAAGGTTTGGAGAGTATGCCGAATGCGCCGATAGCCCCAGAATGTTTGACCCCGAAATACGAAGCCCTGTCCGTCGGATGCAATTCGAACGAGCTGATGGAATTCAAAACCGCCTGCCTGCAGCAGCCCACGAACGGTACGCCATCATTTCTATGATGAAACAATTAATCAAAACCGTTGCAACCGCCCATACAAATTTAACGTTATCCTTATTATTATTTATTTTTTGCTTCATTTCTGTTGCAGCCTTCACGTGTCACGGCTCCTGGCAGGACAATAACACGTTCTACGTGATCACGTCGCCGACGTCGCGCAAGAGCGCAGATACTCTGCGATATTGTTTCATCTATACGGTGACCCATCAGGACGGAGGAACTCCTTCAACGTCAGTCGCCGGAGTTCCGCAAGGATCTAAACCACCGACCGGCGGAGGACCTCCGATTCTCAGACTCTCGGCAATATCAGAGTCCTGTCACAGGCACATCTCGCCCGGAATAGACGGAGCTTGGGCCTTCAACTTTACAAGCAACGGAAAATTCGGTAAGTTCTACTAATATTCTTAGGTTTTTATGCAACAAATTCATTGTTTTCTTCTTCTAATGTTTAGAGTCTTGCGCCGAGGTGGAGACCGAAAGCGCCGCTTCGGCCCTTCTGCCCTCGTTCATCATCCTCGTGACGCTGTCTTGGATCACCGCGGTCATTTTAAGATGATGAAGATGGAACCAAATCTATACGCTTACTGAATATTAAGGGGATAAGACAACAACTGCAGCTGCTACAAAGGAAAACACCCGACAAAAGAAAACAACACATCTATATATATATAAAGAAAAAAATAAAGAGACTCATTGAAGAAGGATTAAAAAAAATACATAATACGCTAGTGCGAATTCCCTCGAGAAGAAAATTGCGAGTATAACAAAAATAATAATAATAATTTGTATAGAAGAGTATTAATCTCTCCACGAAAGCCCAAAAAAAAAAACTAATAAGGAACCTAATAATAATATTGTCGACCCTACCTAACACGCAATGCCCTTAAACCTAATTGTTATTAAATATTGTAATAATACGATACGTGTGAAATATGGGAAAAGATATTTATTCGAAAGGAAAGCGAAGAAAAAAAAAGAGGAAAGTGTGTCAAAGCGAATGTGCTTTTATAACTGTATTTCTTTTGATTTTCGATTGAGGTGGCTTCAGCTGTATCGCTTGATGTGTGATTTTTTCGGAGATGGACAAAAAAAAAAGAAACCTAATATCAAAAAAAAAAAGAAAATCCCCTTTAAGAAAATAAAAAAACAAACCCTCTCTCAGTCTCCGACAAACTCGGTGTTTATTCATTAAGCTTTAAGCCACTAACAAAAAAGAAAATAACCAGAAGGAAAGAAGGGACGTGTTCTTCATTTTGTACATATAGTGAAATGGGTTATATATATATTGTATTGTTTTCCCGGGAAAAGAAAAACAAAAGGAGCGGATTTCCCGTATTTCACCAAAGAAATAAGAAAAGAAAAAAAAACTTTAAGGCTCTAAAATGTTTGGTAAATATATAAAAAAAGAAAAAAAATTAAATTAAAAATGGATATAAATATATATATTATTATTATTATTATATATGAGGAAAAAAAAGAAGGTATATTATTATAGTCAATTTTTTAAGTCCAAAAAAAGAGTAATGAGAAAAAAAAAATCCAATTTTTGTATTTTTATTAAGAAAGAAAAAAGAATTAATTAAGAGACGCCGAGGTGATGATTTCGTTTCGTTGCTTTCGTCTTCGGTTGAGGTAAAATTGAGGCGTTTTTCTTGCAATAGAAATGAAAAAAGCATAGAAAGGACGGCATCTATTTTTACAGGGTTTTTTGTTTTTGTTGTTGTGGCGAATTGTTCGAATGTATACGAAAATCGAGAAACAATACACAAATGATTACAACAAGCGAATTAACAAGAAATAAAAAATAAATAGAATTCCCTCAAGCAAAGAACTAATTCTTTTTTTCAATATAAATATATATTTTTTTGCATTTAATTACGTAATATGTATATTTGTTGATTATTTTTAATTTTTCTCCTCCTTATTTTTTTTCTTCTTTTTTTTTTTTAAATATGTGGATCGACCCTGTATATATATATAATATAATAATATTCTGAATATTGGATAGCCTTTTTCAATGTTTTCTGTACAGAGCTTTTGGGTGGAAACTATTTTACAGTTGATGTGTCACACTTTCAGTTAAAATTTTATTAGTTTTTTTTATTAAATAATTATTTAAATATATATAATGTGTATTATATATGTGTACATAATTAAATGAATTCCCGTATATATCAATATACTTTATTTTTCTTTGATTGTGAAGAAAACTAAATATTTTGGAAGCTTCGTCGTGCGGACAACGAACAGTTTTTTGGTTCCTTTATCGGTGGAAGAACAGGGATAGACGAGTAATTGAGAAAAAAGACAAAAAAAAATACGTGGAAATACCAAAAAAAAAACAGGAAATGATAAGGGATGAGAACGGGACGGAATGTTGAACATCACAAGATTGTTGTACGTAAAACAGTTTTAACTCAACAATGCTTTTTCAATTATTAATCAATCAATTACTATTTACTTTATTTTGTTCTCATTTAGTTTAAATAAGATATCTCAACCCTTTTGTTATTTAATTTTGTAAAGAGATGAAAGAAAACAGAAAGAAAACGAGAAGAACTTTGTAAATAAAATATCGTGTATTATTATTATTATAATTATTTTTTTTGATATAATATAAATTATGCCATCATTTAAAAAAAAAACAAAAAAAACACAGCTGTAACCTTTTGAGTGTTTTAATTTATCTCGATTTATTATCTATATTTTTCATTTATTTTCTTTCTTTGTTTTTATTATTGTTGTTTGTTTTGATTTGAAAGAGAGAAGAACTAGAGAAATTAAGATTAACTTAAAAATGATAAATAAATATTTAAAGTGAATAAAAAAAAAGTAACATTGTATAAAAACTGTGATGATGAAGTGCAAAGAATGAAGAAGTTGGGCGGATGAAGGAATTTTTCGTAATAGGCGTCTATAATAGGGAAAATGAAAGATAAAAAAAATGAGAAGGGAAAAGAGCAGATGAGTAAGATGAAAGAAATTTGAAAATAATAACAAACAAAAGCCGGAGAAGGGAAAACAAAACAGCTGACGATGATTGTGGAATTGTCCTTTTTACATATAAACAAGAATTTTAGTGTTTATATATATATATATATGATATATGAAATAATAATCCTATTTATATTTTTTAATCGATTGAATCATCCTCCAGTTTGTTTTCCGATTTCTTCCCTTCCTATGTTCTATTTTGTTTTGTTTTGTTCTATTTTGTATTGAATCTTTTTTTATTTTTCTTTTGTTCTTTATTAAATTGTAAATCTTCGATTGATGATGACTCGATTCGTTTTCTTATTCTTGTGCTAAGACTTATTATCTTTTGTTTTCATTTTTATTTTTGAACATGTATGTTTCTAATGTAAATATTTTAAAATATATTTATAATGCAATTGAAAAATTGAGTGTTTACTTTTAATAAAATATATTAAATAACATATATTAAACATTTTTATTTTATTTCCCATTTCAATCTAAAAAAAAAAATAATTTCATAATTTCTTTATAGTAAATATTTTAATAATTGACATTAAAAAAAATATCAATAGTTATATTAGTTTGAATGCATTATTAAGAGGCATTTCCGTAAATAATAAAAAAAAATGGAAAATTGGTAAAAATGTTATCAAATTACATAAATTATATAAGAAAATACATTTTTCTTTTTAAATTCTCATGTTAATTCCTTATTGTATATAATTTAACAAAGACAAACAGAATTGTAATGTTTATTTTGTGAGATTCTGTTAATAAATTTGGATATACATTACATCATAGTTTTTAAACTACTAAAAAAAATATTAATTAAATGTTCTTTTGTATCCATTTTATGAAATTACGTATTTATTCTAAATTAGTATAGTTTATAAGATTTCCAAATTCTTGTTTTTATAAATTAAAATCATTATATAACAAATTGATGTTTAAAGTACGTAAGCTATGTAAAGAAAAAAGAAACTATGAATGGTTTTACTAAAATGTACACTAGAGAAACTTTGGTTGCCTATAGTGTCTCTCAAGAAACTCCACTTTTTTCGATTATTTCTTTGTATGATCTGATACAAATTGGCTAATTATAACATATTAAACTATTTGACGATAAATTAATGTAAATACGTCTGGATTATCAATTTTGAAGAAATATAAAGAAATATAATATAATTACAAATCTTCACTAACATAAACCCGGCGCATCCACCAAATATAACAAATCATAATTAATTGGTAGATCTAACGAAAATATGATTTTGAACTACTTAACATGAAGTTACGTGAAGTTAACATGAAATTTGCTCGAGTAACAAATTACAATTAATACTAAAATATTATGAATGAAAATTGGAAGAATTGTTGTTTTTTTCGTTGATGTTACATTTAATGTTGATTAAAATTGATTACTAAAGTATTAGGAACGGAAAAAAAGAGGAAAAAAAAGTTGATTTGTTTTAAATTTTCGATATATTTATTTTTTGTTTTATTTTCAAAGATCGTCTATATTCTAAACATATATGTACACACATTGAACATGTTAGAGAACAACATTTACTCAAGTTTACACGAAACATACAATTTCTATATGGGATATCCAGAAACAAAAGAAATAATAATAAAAAAAACGCATTACCTGTTTTTTTTATATAGCTTGATTACATGTGCATACACAAAGTAAGTAGTCATAACATTAAAAAAAAGGAACGACGACAAAACGTAACGATCCTAGAAAAGAACAAAGAAAAACCAACAACTGTAAAATCAAAATAGTCCAGAGAAAGCCCTAAACTAAATCACATCGAATGCTATAGGAATACAGAGATCCTATGACACGAAAAAACGAGGAACATAAACGTTTATCATTATAAATCGTTACTTATATTTTGTATTTTTTCTCTCTAAACATCCAGTGAACTAAAGAGCGGAATCCAAATGTCTTCTTCATCTTCATCAACGTGTGTGTTTCATTTAATTATTTTTGTTTTGGCATCGAATCTCCTCTTTCTCTCCCTTCAACAAAGACATCTGATTTCCAAAAAAATTACATATTACAACGTTTTCATCATTTATTTTATCGAAGGTGAAAACCTTTTTAAACCCTTCACAACCACGTCTAAAAACAAAACAGATTTCTCTCAAAATCATAATCACGTTTATATATTTTTTTTCATCATCATCATTATTATTCATAGTTTTTTTTTTAATTATTTCACTTATCAGGCACTACTTTCATCTTTTTTTTTTAGCTAATTTTTAAGTAACTAAGTTCTGGTTTTAAAGTTAATTCATTAGTTATTATCGTCCATTGAAATCTAAACCGTTTCGAACAAACAACAATCCTTAGAAAACAAACGAATCCCTTTTTATCGCGCGATTCGATCCATCCCTTAAAACTTACAATATATCTCATAATTATTGTTAATAATAATAATAATATTAATAAATATTAATCATCAATTAATTAATAACATACAGCTTTTCGTAGCAAATTTGAAATATATTACAATAGATTCTCAATATATTTATAATATTTAAGATTTAACAATAACATTCTCTTGATTCATTCGTCAATATTTTTTTTTTGTATCTTGTAAGTTAGAAGTTACGGTTCTCCTAAAATCGGTCGGAAAGTAAATTTAAAAAAAAATCATTAAAAATGTGAAAAATAAGGATTTCTCTTTGTCATCTGAAACGTTCAACAATAGTTTTTTCTTAGTAAACTCGTGTATATATATAATATATATAATAATAATATAAATCTTTTTTTCGCGTTTTTTTTATTCTTCCTCCCTCATCTGCTTTTTATTATTCTCTTTATGTACAAATAAATATATATTGAAAAAATAAATTTCCTCTTCTCGCCACGTCCACGTTTTTTTTTTATTATAAATAAATAAATTCTTTCTCTATAACATCCGTTTGTGTTGTATGTCCACGAAAAAATGATAGTTTTCTTTACTTAATTTTTTTTGCGATGTGTACCTTTCTCATATGTATGGTCTGATAATCGAAGATATGATGAAATTGCACGAAAAACTTTGGGGTGATTATTAAATATATATATATACTTTTTTTTTCATATAATTTGAAGGAAACAGGTAAACGTTTTCGTCCCAAAGTTGCATTGAATTCATGTAAATTCAATAAGCTCCTCGAGTATACAATTTTTGAATATATACTTCAGTTTCCTCTACATATTTAGATTACATTTTTATCCTTAAATGAACGATAAATAGAACTAAATTGAACTTAAATGAAAATACGGAAAATTCATCGTTATTGTTACAATAATAAAGCGCCTTCCTTGATTTCAATCTCTTCATATATCTAAATATGTATTTTGTTTAGTCATACAGGGTGTTTAATATAAAGTTGACACACTGTATTGCCGAGTAAATATTCACTATATGACTAGAAATATTTTTTTCAATTTTTTTTATATAGTTTTTTTTTCTTCTGTTGTTGTTCATCTAAATACAGTAGCGAAATGGAGAATGTCGCTTTTATTTTCCCTAAATACACTCGTTTAATAATAATAATATTATTGTTGTTATAATATTTTATGTTTTAAAGTTTTATTAATGAATTACTCATTAATACAAAATATATATAATTTTGAAGTGGGGAATTTGAATGAAAAAGAAAACTGCTCTAAATACGATTGGCTTTCACTAAATTGACCACAGAAAGCTCTACGAAAAATAACTAAAAAATAATAAGCGTAAAAAACACATTCCTAGATATCCCTTTTTGCTTTAAAATCACACCACTTTCTACCATACTAATCCACCAAATTTAGTAAAAGCCAATTGTAGAAGCGACATGTTTGTATGAGATTTGTTTTTTTTTTAAGGTTTGGAAGGATTAAATTTACATATTGTCTTCATTAGATTTTCTTGTTCTTTCTCATATTTTTTTTTAGGTATATTCCAACGCTCCAAGGTAAAGATTTCTTTTGACATCTCAAAAAGGTTGTGCGCATTTAATTTTTGTTGTTGTTGTTTTTGTTGTTGGCTCCTTTGCGATATTCTCCATTGGCTAATTCACACGCACTCCTGTCTCCTCTCTCCCTTTAACAGCCCTTACAAATATTTACCTTACACTCTAAATGGTAAATTGTAAATTTACATACAACGTTTTATTATTTTTGTTTTTTGTTTAGTTATATCTCTTAAATATTCATCCACTGATCATCTAAATCGTATCACAAAAAATACTGTCAAATATTTTTTTCTTTCTTCTCTCTTTCTCTCCTCATTCCAATTATTTTTTTTTTGTCACGAAACAGGTCGAGTTAGGAAATGAACAAAATAGAAGGTAGGAATTAATCCTTCTGTACTTTTTTTTTCACTGACCAGCTTAAGCTAATATACATAAAAATAAACAATTTCTGCTCTAAATCTACTGAATAAATTAATAAATAAATACAATTTCTATTCTCGTCCTCTTCATTTTCTCATCAACTTTCGATTTTCCTTTCTCATCTCATCCTCTTTATTCTGGCTTGAGCCTGTGCCATTGCACGATGGTCTGACGTGGCTTCGTGATCATATCTTGCCAATGTTTGGTCTCGGATGCGCCGGATCCGTTTTTACCTGAAAGTGGCGTTAAGAATCAACACTTAAGAGGAATTTACAAACAGGTCCAGTTACTTTTACCAGCTAACAAAATCCTTCCAATCAACTCGTTCCTCCCGATGTTGTCGAAGTCCATGACCATCACGTCCAGCGAGCATTCGCGGATCTTCTCCCACGGTACGTTAAAAGAGAAGGTATCATTGAAGACGGGATTCAGCGTGCATTTGAATATCGCCGTCTTGCGTTTCTCTATTCTCTTGTCGCCGAACTGAAGCCAAACTTTCACGTACGGATCTGAAATACAAATCATTTCATTTATTCGTTATCAATATTATTATTATAGGAATTTACCTGATTTTCCGTTAATATCTTTGGCTTTTAGGTTCCTCGCCTTTAGTAGGGTCAGAGTTAGGATGCTGTTGCTGGGGTGGTAACAGAGTGAAGTCAAAAGTTCGCCACATTTATCCTTAGCAGGAGGTTTCAACGCTTTCCAGAACGAAGGTTTCTCGCTCAAATCCACCTAACAAAATCATAAGTTACATAGAAAATGAGAAATAAGCAGAATAGAAGATAAGCAAATTAGATATATTGGGTATATTTCTATATGTGTATGAATTTTTGTATTCATATTAAATACTGTTAGAAATTTAATATTTACTAAACTAACGAAATTTAATTGAATATTTAAATATATGATTATTTGGCTTAATTATAATAATTAAAATTCTTAATTAAAAAAAAAGTCTTCAATTCTTGTTTTTATCTTGATTATGAATTTATAAAGATGAATATATATACTTATTTATTTTGATGTAAGTGTTGCATTATTATGTTTTGTTAGAAATAAATACCTGACATAATGGTAGAAATACTTCGCCGATGGAATCGTCCCTGGAAAACCTGTCGTAGTCGAAGACGTGCAAGTGTAACACCCGCGACTGGAGCTTCTGAATGGGGAAACCTTCGAAGTAGAAAGTCTCGTTCCATCGGGGATTCAATGTGCGCCTTTTGATCTTCGTCTCTAACCGGTGCTTCTTGTCCGGAAGCAGAGTGACTCTAACGTAGGGATCGCTGGTGCCGGAAAGATCCTTTGCCGGTAATTCTTTACCCTAAAAACAAAAAAAAAAAAGCAAATTACATAATCTGATTTATTTAAAAATCGAATTTATCGTAAACTTACTTGAAGGATTCGTAAGATGAGCGTGGTATTTTGGAAGTCATATTCCAGAGAGAAATGGATTTGTCCGACGTTCTCCGAAGGTTCTGAATTGTCGATGTACATGTCGACCAGCGAGATAGAGCGGTTCTGTAGGAAAGCCATCTGGAACAGTATCGAAATTGATGTTCAAAAACACCTTTTCTACTGAAAGCGCAGCCAGAACTAAAATACCATGTTAATGGCACGGGATCGAATGACGAACTGATCTATTCGAGGGAGAGATGGTGTGAATGTCTTAAGCGAGGCGCCGAACGTCTTAATCAAACAATTAGCTCGACCTTTCAATACTTTGCCGGCAACTTAATTAAAGCCAGTTTAAAAATAAAGCGCAAATATTTGTTAGCTACAGGTTAGCTTCGATCGATGTTTATCTATATGGCTGATATGAAAGAGAGAGTGAAATGAACGCGATTGATGATGGTGGAAGAGGAAGGGAAAGAGAGAGAGTGAATCCTGGGAGAGGCCTTTACGTCCCTACGGCGATTCGCTATCGCCGGACAGGAAATTAATGGCGTTCGTGTGCGGAAGAGCAGATAAGCCCGAAAGCAAACTACCATCGAAAAGCCTGATGGATGATACGCGGATCCGCAATCAAAATCTTCGGGCATTACCCATTAGCATATATATATATATATTCCTCGCTGGTTACTCACCGATGGATGGTCTCCGGCACCGCCGCCTTTGACATTCTGCAGTTGCTTGTTTGCGGGGGCGGTCGGGGTGCGGGCCTCCGGTGGGATGGCCCCGGCGCTGCTTCCTGCCGGAGACTTTGCCTGCGGACTTCCGGTTGTCCTAGAAAATGAGAAAGAAGCAGAATAGAAGAACGCTGTTACATAAGAATAAAAGAGAGAAAAAAAGACAACATTCCCTTTGTCAATACATTTCGTTTGTGCAATCAGCAAATTAGATCAAGGCTGACTTTAATTTTGTATATTTCTATATAAGTATTATTTTTTGTAATAATACTAAAAATGTAATCAAATAATATTATAAACCACTTAACTTTTTTACTCTATTGTAATTACATAAAATTTGTATGGATATTAAGTTTTATATAAGAAGGAAATAGAAAACATTTCTTTTTGTCAATACATTATCTATGCGCAATCAACAAATAAGATCATGGTTTACTTTACTAATTGGTTACATTTAACTCCTTACTACTTCTATACAAGTAAGAATTTTTGTAATAATACTAACTACATAGTCAAATAATATCAATCACCCATTCTGTTGCTTAACTTTTTACTCCAATTTCTTTTAATTACACAATATTTGTAAGAGTATTAAATAAATTTTAATTCAATAAAAAGTTATTCATGGAATTAGTTATGGTTAGAACAAATTATAAAATATTATTGATCACCAATCAAAATAATAATGCTTATCTTTTATCAGCATTAGATTTATGTACATAATATCTATGAGAACATTAAGTAAATGTTATATGACAATAATTAAATAATATAGAAAAATGAAAAAAAAAAACTAAACACAAAACTTCTGTTTTTAAGGAAAAATGTCAATAATGACTGATTTTATATAATAAGCATAGAAAATTGAAAAGTTTGAAACGCTTAAAGATAATTCTCATAGAAAATATATTTTTCTATCCTTGTTTCATTTATAAAGTAAGTATTTTATTTTCATTACATCTGCATACATGTTAAGTAAATTTTATATAAAATTCTCTACAATTATTGAAAGACTAAATAAATATCTACAATAAATTAGAACATCAAAAGTAAATATCTAATACAATCCAGATCTGAAAGTTCGAGCTTCTTCAAAGAAATTGATATAATTGTTATTTATTTTCAGAAATTGTGAGAAAATATGTATTTTATCATATCTATTATTAAAATTAACAAATCGATTTAATATTAATATTTTCAATAAATCATATGATCATCACTTATATAATAATACATAAAGTATACTCTTTATGCGTGCGTTGACCTACATTTCAAAATTAAATTTTTCGAGAGGACAGATTGGGGGACGCAATTGGAATTGCATTTGAATTCATGCATTTTTCATAGACCACTAAGTTGCCACACTCAGTCTCCCCTTTCTGTCTTCAACTCAAAGTATACATAAAACAACATCTTATGGCATTTATATTCAACGTTGCAAAATAATACAGATTTCAAGATATTTGAAACAAAACTTACAATCGTTGTTTCTTAAGTCTTGTTTCATTTTTGTCAGTTTTAAATTATTACCAATAGTAATAAAAACATATTTTGATGTGCATGAAAACTGTATAAAAATAACTTAATTTTTAATTAGTATTAATGCCAATACTAATGAATGTTTAAATTTTCATAGATATTATATTAATATTCAATTTTTATCTAAAAATGCTTTAATAAGTAAATATATTTTTTTTAGTAATTGAAGTTAAAATATGGAATAATAAACATCATTTTTCTTGGTAAAAAATGTAAATATGTAATAAGTTTAATACATTGTAGAGTTTGCGACTGGCATAAAATGTTTAATCCAACAGTGGTTATATCATCACAACGACTCCACTCATCCACATCTTCTCTATAAAATAGAAATAATGTTGTATATTCTCCACATCTCTCGCATAAATATTTATTGTTGAAAATACGCCCAGCCATCTCCATACATATTTTTATTAACTTTAAAACTCTCTTCACACAAAATTACAATATTTCTCTACAATGTCTGAAAACCCACATTCTGTATAATATATCAATTTTTTCTGCTTCAATAAATAAACACATTATTTTTATTTTATAGAGAAAATGTGGACTCCTGTGATGATATAAACACTATAATCTCATAAAAAAATACAGCAGCGTATAGAAATAAAGAACAATAAAAATTAATTGGAAATATTTTAAAGAGTTTGTTTATATAAATAAAATAAAAAATAAAAATAAGAATTTTATACTAATCGAATCTGCAAATAAAGCTACTATTAATTTATTAGTAAAAGAAAAAATCAAAATCAAAGTGATGATGTTTCACTTTGATTTGAGCGGTCCAACATCAGGAAAGTTTCTGTTTGATGTGTATTAGTCTAGTTATTCCTGGATGCAACGTTTGCTTTCAAAACTACGTGTTGCTCCACTACAATCAATATTTAACTGCATGTATATTCCAACGAGTTGCTCCTGTTTTGTCGTCTCACGCAAACACTCAATATTATCTTTGCGCACATTTAACAATACGTTCACATATAAAAACGAGAAGAATGTGACGCAAAATCAGCTTCAAAAAGGCACAAATAGTGATAGTATTTAATTAAAAAAAGGACATCAAAGCTTGCATATTTTCATTTTATACCGTTTCGTCGCCGAACACTTTGATGTGCGGTAGTTAAAAAAAAAAGAGGATGGATTGTACAGAAAATGTCAAAAAGCGAATAGTTCTGATTGTTGTACATTTACGCTTTGTTGCGTACTGATGAAATTCCTGTTCGATTAATTTAATAAATGGAATGATTTGCGTTGAACCTACTACGCTTTGTATATTAATTAAATTATTTTGTTCATTCGAGCACTTTGATGTGCAGTAGTTCAATAAAAAACAACGAATAGTTCTAATTAATTAACAAATAGTTCTGAAATACCCTGGAATACCCTTTCGGTAATTTTGTAATTAAAAGAATTTAAGTAGAATTGCAGGAAAACGGTGCTAGTTACAAATGAAGTTGTTCTTGCAAATGAAAACCTGATTATTTAAGGTATTTATACATAGAATTAGTACGATAAACCAAAACGAGGAGACACTTTTTCGAGTATTAAATACACATTTTTTTAAGTTTTAGGGCTAATTATAGGAAAATGTCAATACTTACAAATTTAGATATACTTCAATATTAAAGCCAAAATATTTAGCTATACATAAAGTGTTCATACATAGAATTAGCGCAATTGGCTCTCTAGTAATACATCAAAACATGCAGACATTGCTTTTATAAGTTACAAAAACGTTTTTCCTAATTTCGGGCTAATTACATTGTTTTTTTTTTGTTTAGATTATTAAAAAATGACATTGAATTAGAAAATTACCATTAGCAAAAATATGTATAACTGATATTAGAGGTAGATAAATCATTGATATTGGTAGAAATTAAGTTAATTTTTACTAAATAATAGTAATCTTGTTAATCCTTCAGTTAAACTTCTTTACTAAAGTTTATTAAAATATGTACATCAAAGATTAAGTTGCTATATTTGCTATATTTTAAAGTAAACCTTACAGACTTTTAAAAATACGTAAACCCAGTAAACGCAGTACATTATTGACTAACTACACTTTGATAAAGTTGAAAGTTAGCATCTGCTTCCTCATAAAATATGAAACTTATAATTGAAACAATATGGAAAAACCGCACCGAGAATCACTAAACTATTTTAATAAGTATATATATATATATTGAAGCTGCGATGATGGTAAAAACGTAAATAACAAGAGCAGAGTGTGATCGGAAATCTAATTGGAAGTTCTTGAAGCTTCGGCGCTTCCGCAAAAACTTTTAATGCACTCATTAGCATTCAATTCGTCCGTGCTGGGAAAGTGGAAACTGCACGTGAAAAGTTCAAGTTTTCTCTCGTCTTCAGTAAAGTACACGACGCAACAGAAGAAAGTATAATCTTCAAAAAGAAAAAAACGTTAATTAATCTTACGATAAAACCGCTAATTGTAAGCGTGCAGGAACAATGGGGTATTCGTTTAATGCGGGCTCAATGAAAGAAAGAAATAATCTGTTTGATGTGATGAAAGGATGAAAAGTGTGTGAGGATATTGTGTGTTTGGATCAAAGAGTTACGACCCCAAGGAAACGAAGCTAAGAAAAAATTTGGCGGAAAATTTCTTTTAGTCTATGGCGAATCAAATATGAAAGCGTATTATGGAAATGTTACATTTGCAGTTATGATATTTCAGGTTTTTCAGAAATAGCTGTTATGCCATCAATCGAGCTCCTATTTAGAGAGATAAGTGAGAAGTAGATAGGAGTGAGCAAGGAGACAGCTGAAGTTGGACTGCTGGAAAAATGACAAAATAGTATTTTTAAGGGAGTTTAATCCCAGAAATAGGACCCAACATTTCCAG
The DNA here is from genome assembly GCF_001412225.1 of Nicrophorus vespilloides. Classification (NCBI taxonomy): domain Eukaryota; kingdom Metazoa; phylum Arthropoda; class Insecta; order Coleoptera; family Silphidae; genus Nicrophorus; species Nicrophorus vespilloides. The sequence continues at coordinate 289,433 of NW_017095559.1, forward strand.
AATCATTGTGAAATACCACCAACCACATAGCAAAAAAGGAGCATAGAAAGTGCTCGTACAGCGAAGAAGATGAGAACCCAGAACGATGTTGCAGGTGGACAAAGATGATGTACGAGGCGAAAGCAAATCTTGGAGAACTGCTAGAACTGGAGACATTCGTTGATGAAATGCTGAAGAACCAAGGAAGGTGGTATATTAGTAAGATATTCATTAGCACTCCTCCACTAAGAAAGATGAAGAGCGGAGGCTGGAGACGATCAAGGAAGACCAACAAATGTCGAAGTAAATATCTGGAAGTGGACATATTTTTGAGGAATATAAATTGATAATAAATTATGTTTGCTACAGATTTACTACAAATTATTTAGAAATATTAATAAACTGGCTGACTACGTTAATTACGTAACAAATTAGTAAATGAAATGTGTTTGCGTTGCTGCGGCTGAGGTGCAAATGTGTGTGCATTGTCTTCCATAATTCATGTAGGATTGGACGGATGCTCCATAGGCGTCGGCTCCACCAGAAATATTAACAACGTCACGCAACGTCTCTCGTGCCGCCGCCGCCCCAAAAAAAAAAAACCCATCAACAAAATGTAATATTAATATTTTAATCTTCATCCGCAAAGAATTTATGGATGCTTTTAACACGCCTCGTGCGTGGAAAACCCTACCATTAACGTAATCGTCCCTTTTACTCTCTACATCTGGAATATTGATGATTCTGAAGAACAAAAATAAAACAACGAAAATGAAAAATTGAATCAGTCAAAAAAAAAAACATTCATTATTAAAGAACGATTCTGTGATATGTTTTTTTTTCCTCTCTCATATTTTTGTGATTGTCTGATGAGTTTTTCGCGTTTTCATCGTTTCCAAATTGCTCCAATTAATACGTTTCATATTTTTTTTTTGCTGTTGGATGGAGTCGCTTGAAACGTAATGAATTGACAGACAAAACGACGTGCACTTGTCTTTTGCGAGGGTCGTGATGGATCCTTGAATTAATCAAGGGGTCGGAAGATGGAGTATCTAGGTGGCTCTTTGTGCGCAATGAAAAATAGGATCTAATGAAATTAATTATCCGCGGGTGGAAAATGTCAGAGGGAGAAGGGATGAGGATGAAGAGGAAGTCCGGAAAATCCCCGAGGACTTTACTGTTGAAAAATTTCAAGAAATATTATCCCCTCTCCCAGAAACGGAAATTAATTTCATGAAACGGTTTAGACTGTATGTACTAATTCTTTTTTGATTAAAATTTTGATATATTTGTATTGCAATTTCATTTCCATGTCTCATAAATGTCTTTATATAATGCCGGATTTATATGATCAATATCTAATAACCTTTTGATTCCTTGTATTAAAATTTATCAACATATTAAAGCATGTAATTAATATTTTCTTTAATTGGAAATTTAATTAATATTTGCAGATATGAATATAATCTTCTAGTTCTCTTTTAAACATAACTGACGAAAATATATGTGTTACATTTCCTGTATTACACAACTTTGACAATCTTGTACCTCAACTTTCCTTCATCACGTAACATTGTAAAATCCAAATCTCAGTCGCAAAGTTCTCTGTAATTCTCACTAAACTTCTCTCGTTTAACATGTTTTGTATTATCATCTGTATTTTTCATTAATAAAAAAGAACTTAATCACAATCTACAATTCATTCAAATTTCGCTTCATCTTAAATATAAATCAATTAAAGTTAATACAATTTTCATTTCACTTAATTATAAGAATTACAATATATCTAACTTTTATTAAATACTTTTAATGTTGAAGTTTTTCTCAATTCCTATTAAACTTTCTTCATGTTTTGTATAATTATTTGTATTTTTCATTGATAAAAGAACACTTTCATCTCAATCAATAATTCATTAAAATTTTGCTTCATCTTAAATGTTAATAAATAGAAGTTACTATAACATTTTCTTTAAATCATCCAACTTTCATTATATTATTATTTATGCATGTGTAAGTTTTTTCTGATTCCAATTAAACTTTCCCAATTTTTATATTTTATAAATAAATAATCATAATCGTTGAATTATAAATTTTCGTTTTACCTAAAATATTAATATTTTTTTCTTTAAATTCAGATTAGTTATTAAGTAATAAATTAAACCGTAATATAAATTAATGAATTAATTTGAAATACATCTGACTTTTATTAAGTACATTTAGTGGTTTTCCATGCTTAAATATTTGGCTCGATTCGAGATCAGCAAAGAGAGGAGACGAATGCAACGGTGATTACTTAGTTAAGTTTCGGCATTGCCGATTCAAGGGCTTAAAAGGATTTACGAGTTTTCAACCGTAGTCGGTTTCATTTCTTCGATGTGTAATTTATATGACCACAAAAAAACTACAAACATTTATTCTAAATCCAAATTTAACCTATTTTGTAAAGAAATCAAACAAAAGTAAACATTTAAAAGTTTATAAAATCTATATTGTCTATTACTAAAATTGTTATTGTTTACTTCTTCATAATTATCAATGAATATATTTTCATAATAATCTTAGTTCTTATTTTAGCTAAATTTAATGTTTTGTTAATTAAAGCTAGATAAAATTTGTAGTTGTTGTACATAAATTAAATGCTGTTAGGTAATAAATTATACGTTTTCTCTTATTTAAAAACTCGTAACACGAGAAATTTATGACCTACAGCAATTATAATTACATCTAAATTATGCAACGCTACGTAGTTTTTATGTGTTATAAATTATTATTTTTTAATTATCTTCTATATTTATTGGTAAAAACAGTAAATATTAGTATTTATTCGTTTAATAACCAAGATTATGGATGTGAAATAAAGGAAGAAATTAATAAGAAAAAGCTAAATTTATGAATATATTATTTGTTCCATAAGATTTTTTAAGTGTACGTTTTTCTTATAACAACTAAAGTATAAAAATCAATACTCACTCTAACTGCGCCCTGGAGATTTCCAAAAAAATGGTAACATGAAACAAGAGAAAAAGCACAATATTAATAAAGTTGTTAAACCTTTCGGTTAATAATTCCGAACAATACGGATTTGCGTCCATAAATTGTTTAAAAACTAATTTACGGATGATCCCATGTAAAAGTCCTACGAAAGTAATTTACATGAGGTTTTCGGTTGGGATAAGGAAACTCAAATCCATTCAACGCCCACTAAAAAAACATTATTTTAATTAAAAAAAAAAACGAGAATTAATGTTATGTGCACGTCGATCATCAATCTTGGGAGCGAAGATCGTCGTCTTTAAGTTTGCTGAAAAATTAATTAAACTGGATTTATAAGGTTTCGGATGGAAGATGATGGGGAAAACCTTTTCATTCGTAGCTTAATAATGGACAATCATCTGTGCGTCCTCGCTCGCAAACAATTAGAACAAATATTTCGAACGGTTTAATTGCGGCCGCAATTAACGGTGTGCAATTAGGCTAATCGTCGTCTATATCTGGTATGTATAAGTGTGTGACGCAGATACAAAGGGCCGACGCGGATTTGAATAATCCTCTCTTCTCGTCGAGTGGCGGAGCGAGCGATAGTGTGTTATTAAGGGAAAGGATCGGTGGGAGGTGGAAATGGGAAGAGCTCAAGATTGCCTTCGCCGCTACTGCAAATTCGCGATTGCATCAAATTTTAGCTCAGTTAATTCCAACAACGACATCAGCTAAATGCGAAAATTATAAATAGTTGCATCACAACAAAAATATGTATGAGAAAGAGAGAGAAGAAGAAGGGAATAACTAAAGCTCAACTCGTTATGCAGTTGCAGATTTTGTTTGCTCAACATTACTTTGATTGCACAACTTCTCTGCACATATTTTTTTTTAAATAAGCTAAATCATATGCAAATACTATTCAGCTTCCGTTCGAACAAATTTTTACTTTATTTCCATTTATAAACTATTAATTTTAATTAGTACAAAATACCATTCAGTTTATTTATTATTTTTATAATATATTAAAGACAATTAATGAAATCAGTAATTATAATTAATCAAAATAATAAATAAAAATAAACAACAAATTTCAAATTTACTTTGATTTTAGTAATTACACTTTTAAAACTTATACCAATTCATCAATAATGTTCTCATTGATCTTTGGATATACTAATATAATAGCATTGATTCTAATGGTATTAAATTACGCAGCTTGTTATGACATCTCTGATATGAGCTGAAATCCCGGGAATACTAATTGATTCAATTACGTAAGCAGTTTACATGACTAAAAGTAATTCCATAATGTCATAATTATAATAATTATAAATAAAATTACATAATTGTTGCCTATACATAATTTTTCTATTATTTTTAATTTTATACATTGTATTAAATTTCGTTTTTTCCTTATTAATATAAAATCTAATTTAAACTTTTAGTAACTTTATAAAGAAAATTCAACAAATATATTTTAAAATTTTAAGAAAAACACATCTAATTCATTGATTTTCTTGTCCAAAATAACTTTATTTGAAATGACGGCCTAGAAAATAAGTAGATTCAATTCATACATTACTTATGGTTACATTAAAATTACATAAATTTAAGAAATGTGTAAATTTCTTTATTTTTTAAATTAAAAGTTTTTTTATGTGAAAGAAAGTAAATATTTGTCGTATAATTTCCTCACCAATAATAATTCTTTTAAATTGCATCGATTCACTTCGGTTTATTTCAAAATAATAACAATAACAAGTTATTGTTTATATAAAAGTCTATAGTAAAATATTTCTTACAAAAATTTCTACTAATTTATATTATATAAATTTGATGTGAAACAAAGAACAAATTTTCTTTTGTTCTATAATTTAATATAAAGTTTCGAAAGAAAACATTAAATTGAGAAAACGTACATTTCCTCCCCAACAATATTTCTTTTCAATTACATCATCTTTTTCATTTTACGCTCATTACAAAATAATAACAATTGCAAATTAAGTTCCTGTAATATCAAGGAAAACCCATAAAGTTCGGAAGTCGTATAAACTTCTGTGCGGAGCTAAATAAAGAAGGCGCGTACAATTTTTTTTTTATTCGTCCATTTCATTCGAGTTGCTTAGCATGAGGGATGCTGCTTCCCAGTTCACATCTTGCACCCTTCGCATTTCTTCCTCGTTTCTTCCTTATTCGTGGCATTCTGGGAACGCAGTTCCTCCTACCTCTGCCTCCTCTTTTCCAGCGCAGTTGCCACCAACCCCTCCCCGCAATTTATTTCGTAAATTAGAACGCGAAACACCTTCGAAAACCCGCTTCCATCCTACAACTTGCGCAATTAAGTCCCGGGACGTAAGTTGCTAGATTGCGAAAACACAGGAAGAATTATTGCGATTGTAAATTTTGTAATTATACACGAGGAAAAAGGGAAAACACCTTCTCACGAAATCTAGTCTCGTCTTATTTCGTAACACAGTTCTTTTTTTAATAACACCAACGGGATAATAAATTCATCCTGATGATGTTTCGCATTCTTGTTTATGGTTAATTAATTTCGGACCCTTCGCAACGTCCATTTTCTTCTTTCCTTTATCCAGTTTTCTTTCATGGAGGAGAAAACAGAAATGATTTTTCGACCTTGTCTTAATTAAAATGTGCTCAAATGTAATTCACTCAGAAGAAAAATTTAGTTTAATTGCATCCATTAATTAATCATTTCCAGCCCTGAAGGATGGAAAAAACGCCGTGTGCACGCAACTGAAGAAAGCGGCGAAACGAACATTCAAATAGAAGAGTCCCATTGTTATTTTTAATTAGTTTGTAAGAGCTTTCAGTTGCAGGTATTACGTAATGTAAAAAGAGTATCTACTGACTTTTTATTTTGCTATTGACTTTGATAAATTATTTATAAAAGCGTTGGTTTCAATGCTTCCGTTTTTTTAATATGGACGTCGAAGATGAGACATGTTCTGATTTTCCAATCATCTAAAATGTTGATAATATCATCCAGAATTGGCCAATAGGAAGAGTGTTGTGTTCCATCAAGCCATCGCCAGGCCGTACACATCTTTAAAGATGCGCCAGAAGCTCCGAGAGCTTGAAAGGGCCGCCATATAGCCCAGACCTGGCACTAATCGATTATCACCTTTTCAAGCATTTGTAAAATTTTCTTGATGGTAAAAAAAATTGGCCTTAAGAGAAGCTTGTGAAAATGAGCTTGTCAAGTTTTTTACCAATAGAGACGAGGATTCCTTTAATCACAACATTATGAAATTGCCTTCAAAATGGACAAAAGTTATCAAACAAAACGACGAATATTTGATCTAAATCCGAAAATTCTAACTTTGTTAATTTCATCATCGAAATAAAGAGAAAAAACGCTCAGAACTTTTTACTTCACCCAATAGTTATTCCATAAACAATATAAATTAAGGGCATTTTTATAGCAAAATTTCGGCTTTACAAAATTTTCAATAGATTTAGTTATAATAAAAACTGTTACAACTATAAAAAATAAATGTTACGTACTATTTTTTTTTGTATTTTATGAATGAAAGAAAATGCTTTTATGATGATTATTATAGCTGTTGCATTTGGTCTATATGAATGGAGCATCTTTTCATTCTTCTCTTTATCGATGATCAAAGGATTTGAAGGAGAATTCAAAGGAGAAAAGAATTCTGTTGAACACAAGGAATGAAATGAAATACTTCCTTTAAAAAAAGGCCGCTGCAGTAGGAGGAATCAAATAATGTTGTTTAAAAGATCAAACGAGCACGAAACTTCAAAACTGAAGGGATGATATCATTATCAACGGGCTCGATATCCAACGTCTACTATATTATAGTCGTTGCATTCATATCAGAAAGCCATATTTCTTAAATCAAAATGAAATTATTTTTTCTATTTATTAATTCTACAGAACGTTTCCTGCTATTATCACGTTATCCTTTCTTGATGAAATAGAGAGTGAAAAAAAAGAAGCGTTTTTCTTATTATCCTTTTTGGGTGTCCTCATATAATGGATAAATCCTTGTCAACAATAGAATCCAATAACGAGACTCTTTCTTCAGTATACAAGATAATATTGCTAGTTGTTTTTTTGGTGTTGTTTATAGTTTCTTAGGTCTCTTAGTCTCAATACTTTTTGGTTGGTTTGGTTTTATAACATTATAAAACAAAAAAAGAAATAATTGTCAATCATATAAGGCCCAGCAATTTCTATAATATTATACAACAAAAAATAAATAAGTTTATAACATATATTTGTTGTCTCTTAAAAATTATTTAGATAAATAAAAAATAACAACAAAATTCGGTGTATAAAACGCAGCTTCAATTTCAGCAGTGTCTCATTATGTTGCGTAATTAAGACAACAGGTTGTTGTTAATAATGTTTTTGGCTAATTAAGTTCACTCTCGTATCACGTTGTTTATGTGTTTTAATTTCGCGAACCCCTGTTCTCCCTCGTCTTGTGCGTCTTCCTCCTTATTGTAATTATTGTCTTCCCTTTTATTAAATGTAGGTCGCACCCTTGAATCTAAAGCAACAAAAAAAAAGAAAGGTACACATACAAAAAGGGGGGAATTGTGTTTTTCAATATATTTGAACGAAGGATGAGCAACACTGAGAACCAATAACCATTAGTGTAATGAATCCCGACGTGAATGCACCGAGCCTCGATATCAACGTAAACACGGCCCCCGGACAATAGACATCTACGATGGAAACGTGTTACGTAATATTATGTCTCCATTCGTCGGCGACACAAAAAAATTAATTGAATTGTTTTTCTCTACGTCGCGTTTTACAGAAATTAAAATAGATTGAGTTTCCTTACCTATTGTATTTTATAATAACATCAATGTTAGTTTATGTTATTGATTATTAATTATTTCATTTTTAATTATTTTGTATTATAAACTATGTTTCATGAGAAATGGAAAAAAATAGTAAATTCATTTTGAAAAATCGTTGCTTCATTTATATAATTTGTAAAAAATTTAATTAGAATCATTAGCACGTTATAATTAGTACTGCTGAAGGGAAAAATATATTTTCAGGAAAAATAATATTTAGTTGCTTTTAGTTTTTCGTCATTAAAAATTATTAAATTAAAATCAAATATCATTATTATATAATTTAGAATCAATTAGGTTGTGTTTTCTTAATCCTTCGTTACTCGCACGGCGTTTATCAGACGCCAGTTGACTAAATATGCTTAATCTAATCACTGATGATTAAGCACTTAACATAGTTAATTATATAACTTCAATCGACATATACGTAAATTAACATTTATAAAACATGAATACATTGTTTAATGAAAAAAAAATCGTAAAATATTTACTCGTTTCAATTACATAATTATTTTTATTTTTCATGTAGAAGGTAAAATTCTAAAGCAATTCGTTATATTATTATGCACGGATTTATACTGTAGATTGAGTGTAGGGAAAATTTTAAACTAAAAAATGGAATTGTAAAAGGTTGTATTATTGTTGAAGGGCACGCTCGAGCATTTGCATAATGCATGAAATTCCATAACTTTTTCCTTCGACCAGAAGAAAAGTTCCGGGACTAATGAAAAGAGCAGACAAAAGCCGGAGGGAAAACGTTATTATTTCCATACGTTATTCATGACGGCGCAAGCGATGCAAATATATATATATATATAAAAATAAACGCAGAATCTCGGGAAACGATGGCAGAAATAGTAAATGCACTTCACTCAATTAGGGAGCTTTCATCGTTTTGTATATATACAGGGTGCGCCATAAATAACTTCTACATCTCCAGCAGACGACGAATTGTATTGTTTTCTATACTCTTCAATTTTCAGACGAATAAAATTTTCAACCATGTTGCAGTATTAATTGGATTGGAATTCACAATGCGGGAGTTATTTCTGCTGCACCCTGTATATGCGACTGTAGTCAATCATTATTATTTAAAAACCAATGCATTTTTATTATTCAATGCACATGGGAGAAGTGAAGCCAATAACCAATCATATTGGATTTATACTTTGTTTCCTTCCTTTTCGTATTTTCTCTTTTTTATTTTATTTTTGCTTCGTGTTGTTGCTATTATCGATTCGGAGGTAGTCAACAAATACGGGATTTCCGTTCCGGAAATATCGTTGTATGCAAATGGTCGAATCCCATATTGGCTGTGCACGACTCATTGCATGCATTTAAATTGTGCATTTCCGTGAGCGGCGTTTCTTATTTGAGATAGACGCCTCTGCCAAATATCAATTGGAATTACAAGGCTTTATCTCGACGACCCATGTCGTCCGGAATGTTAAATTTACTTGATTCATCACAATTTGCAATTGGTAATTTCACGACGTTTATTTACTACCGATATTCTTCTTTATCACCCGTTTAACATGTATTGAACTCTTTTGTGAAAATCAGTTTTAATTCGACTATATATTCAGACACAGTGTTGTTGAATCGGGAATTCTCGGGAATTTTGGAAAAATATATTGTCTCGATACCCGGGAATGATCGCTAAATTTCAAAATTGATGATGGCACTAAATAATGTTTAAAATATGTTGAGAGATTACTAAAAATAAACAATTGTGTTAAATAATATTAAGATTAATTGATCTTAATATGGTTAAAGAGAAACAAATATTCTAATATAATCCTTTGGATTAGAAGTTATCACTCATTTGAAAGTAGCAATGGAAGCTCTAATGAGAATTCTCGGGAATGCCTTAAATAGTTGTCTCGTATCCCGGGAATCAAAAAATGACAAGACTGAGTTATAAGATTTCGTGAATCGAAAAAATCAGTTTTAATTCCACTATCTTTTCAGACACACTAACTTTGTTTGGAAAATGTCGTGAATCGTAATCTGAACTCTTGGAGCTAAATTAATCAGTTGTTTTTTAAATGAATTATATAATAACCATTCGCATCCACCAATCTTCATTTTCAATGTGTTAACATATGATACCCTAAATGTTTGAATTTTTATTTAAAAACTTGTTTTTTTTTTAATATAATTACAAATTCGGCCAAACATTGAATTTCAAACTAATTAAACTCGTAATTTTTCGTGCCCATCGTGACGTAGAAACAAGACACGTTTTCAAATCCATATAAAAACGGGTTTAACACGCTTGAATTTGAAACAGTAATTATATAAAACGTAGTTTTCGTGTTCATATAACAATTGATTACGATACGAACGTCAATTAGCTGAGATTCATCGTGACATAGATCGGACGTTTTCGTAATCATAGAAACGATTGTTTAGATGCACAACAACAAATATACGAAATTCACCTGCGTATGCACCTGCAGATGACTCATCAACCAGGCACGAGTTTTCAACAATCTCCAGATTTTCATTAATTTCTTATCGAATATTTAATTATTTTTCATTTCATTACAATTTATTATTATTAAAATCGCTAAAAATGTATAAAAACTAGTGACTAGTAAATTATAACTTTTAATTTATGTATTATCAACACAACCGTTTCGACGTAACATAATTTATTAATTTAATTTATTGCCCTTTCTTCATATAAACAATTAGAATTAAAATTTCTATATATATTTTTAAATATTTTATGTTATATAATTTGATGTTTGTTGGAATAAATTATGTTATTGTTTCTGATTTTAAATAATTTTTTAGTTTTTGTATACGCATACATGCATGAATTACTTTTATAAATGTTTACATAAGTAATTTTTTAAGCTTTAAAAAAATTAAAAATAATAATATTTATTGCAACAATACAAAAAATAAGAAAAGTAAACATTTTCATAAAATAATAATTCACATTATTTCTTTAGACAGACAAATGTCTAAAAAAAAATATTTTTTTTAACAAAATTTATGAACAAATTATGTGTTTGACAACTGTATTTTTATTTATAATAAAATTGGTTAAATGATGTATGCATTTGTCATAAATTTGAAATACGTGAGTGCAATTTAATAACTCATATAAAGTGATTATAATGTTTTTCGTAATCGATGTGATGGGGGTTAAAGGATGTCGTACGTAAGAGAAATGCCTCGAAATCCACCCCGTCATGTTCCATTATGCGAGATTTTTAATAATCCTTGAAATTTATGGCTTAAAAATAGATAACCATGTCTGGTACATACACATACACACACGTATACCTGGCCCAGATGCTTATCGATGCACGTAAATTACTCTCAACCATCGTCGCCAAAGCCGCCTCCACAGCGTCTCGCAAACCACCTTCCAACCCCCTTCAACCCCTATTGTTCCTCTGATCACGTCACACATGACCGACGCTTATTAAGGGTTTATAAATATAAATCGCAATCCTTACGCAACTCTAAATGTCACGTTACCTCCCCTAATGGAAAGAGTGTTGATTACAATAACCGACTCGTCCGTTTTATGTGATCAAATCACGTGCGCGTTTATTAAATATAAATTTAACGAATTGTCCTTTACGCAATTCAGAAAATCCATACAAACGTTTCCCTTCTCTGATCACGTTGTATACAGCCCAGACTATTCCCAAACCAACCTCATTTTTCTCCCCCATTCGAGCGCTTTACGCAACATTGCCACTGTTTTACGTAGGCACATCACAATCCCAAGCCGTAAAAAATGTGACATGCATATGAAACTAATAAATAAAATACGAGGCTTTCTTTATAGACTTCCACAATTCCTCACTTACGCATTTCTTCGGGAACTTTACGCAACGTGAAACGTATTTCGTATGGAAAAAAATAAACAATATGAAAATTATTAAATTACGAGAATTTTCATAATTGTGTAGTTGAAGAAAGGTAAATGCAAACTTTAATTATACGCGTTCCTCAATCCAATTATATTTCCTTAATTAAAGCATAATTTCTTAATTAAATTGTAAATCTTACTTCCTTCTTCTCGTATTTCTTAAACGTAGAATTACGAATTTCAATGTACAGTAAAATATATTTATTTACACAAATAAATTAATATTGAAAATTTAAGAATTATTATTTTCAAAAACAAATTTTATTAATAATTACTGATTTTGATTAATTAATATTTGCTGTAAATTATAATGATTATCAAATAAATCGTTCAATTCTCACTACAATTATTTTTAAAGAAGTTATATAATCACTTGATATGAAATAAAGTACATTTATATAACTCAATCACTTATAAATCACGTTTCACAATTCATATTCTTTGAAAAAGTCTAAAATCCATTTATTTTGAAAAAGTTAAATTCATTTTTAATTCAATGTATTCCATCATTATTTTTAAAACTCTAAAAATTTTTTGAAATCAAATATATGTAAAGAAATAATATATTTAATTGTAATTTAATATTTAATGCAATTAAATAATTACTTTAGATTTTAACTAAAATTAATTTAAAAATAGTAAAAAGTTATTATAACAAATAACGTTTAAATAGATCAAATATGAATATAATCTGCAAAATTTAAATGTTACTGTTAGATTAACGAGCATTAAATTATGATATAAATCATTTTAATCAGCATCAATGGTCGTCGAGTATAACACGCGGTTTCTGCAAATTGACGTGCACATTGATTTATGTACATTTCCATGCATTGTCTCCTTTGTTCTGAAACATTGGCACCTCTTGCATTCTGGCATCCAACAAAACAGTGAATTCAAACCAGAAAATTACAATTGCATTCAAATAACTGTAACTAAAGTAACTGATAGTTAAAAGTATCTACAATTTATAACAAAGCTTAATTTGAACCATTGTTGAAAATGTTCATAAAAGTTAAATAAATTTAACTAATTATTGAAAATTTTAAGTAATTATTATTATTTTACTATTTAAATCTGTTAATATGTATAATTAATATAGACATTATAACAATTATAGCATTTAATAAAAATCAATCATAAATATTGAATTATTGAAAAGTCAATTTATTGTTTATGTATTTCATGTAAAAAAAAATGTGTTGTATAATACGCATAGATTGGATGTGAAAATCTGAACAAAGATATATTAAATTGGCAACGGTTGGCGCTTCAGTATTCCGTTTATATTTGAGAATCTATACGAAACTTTATATTAAACAGCGATATGGAATACGAAGTGACCTACAAAATCGTGCCAAATATGCTCACTTTAATTTTATTTTTTATTACAAACATACGAGATAAACACCATCAAGTATTTATTCTTAAACAGGCTATAAAGTTACAGAAAGAGAAAAAATTAACTATACCATTAAAAATGATGTGCATTTATATTACATAATATACAATTAAGATATTAGTTGGCACCATTCTCTAACTGCTTTATTCATAAATAATTATTTATATTTCAAAAGAAGAATGTACAGAAAATATAGTTGCAACCTTTAATTAAGAAAAAACTGTAGTTTACAAAGTTTGATAAAAAATTTTAACAACAAATAATTAGTTAGAATCGATTCCAATATTAAAATTAAAGCTAATTTTTGTTTGGATTTTGCAGTCGCATTGAAACAAATCGGTTTAAAATCACATTTTAACATATGCAACAATATCAGCGTTTTTCACTGCCAATATTAATTATTAATGTGCAGAGCAACGTCGTTTCATTGAAACAATATTCAGTCTGTACGTATATTTCAGTTATTGTTCTCACATCGGAATTGAAAGTGTTTATCGCGTTGTAATGACAATGAATATTACTGAATGCAGTATAAATAGCCACGGGCTTGTGCTTAATTAAACGGCGAATCTGGTTTATCCCATCGACAGCTGTCATTTACAGTGTTCACATCTCGCATAAAGTTCAATTCTGACAAGTAAATCAACATTTTTTCAAATTTTATGTATTTGTATTATTATAATTTATGTATGAGCAGATATAATTCCCACGTCAAATTTTGTCTGTTACTAATTGCTGTTTGCTATTCGCGTTTATATTATTCGATGTTCATTGTTGGAGATTTTTTTATATTTGTATTGATTTTGATGTAATTAATACGTTTACGTAATTGCAATTAGTAGAATTATAATTTTATCCAGAGAATTAATTAACAGTTGTTAATAAAGCATCATATTTAATAATTTTCATATATATTTTATTATTTTTACCTGCAAATAATTGTTTTTTTTTTTAAATAATGATTCTGATTTAATAGTAAATTTTAAAGGCAAATAATTTTTATTAAATAAATGAAAGTAGAGCAGATTATTGTACATTTTTTTTTATTTAAACAGAAATTATTACTTTTATTAAATTTAATTGAAATTTTACGAAAATTGTTAAAAATGGAAACTTCTTTCATATAACAATTATTGAATAATTTATGTTAAAAAATAAATTAATTAAGAAAATTGCTTTTTTTAATACTTTAATAATATTAATTGGAAATGTTATAGAAATTGCAAGAAATGAACAGAAAAATTATTGCAATTTTTGTATTGAATTCATTCATTTCTCTGAATATAAAAAAGTGAACATTTTATTACGTTTATAATTTCAAAAATACTAATTACTATCTTTTTTCAAAAAATGTATTGTATACTTAAAAATGAATGGATTTAATTGTATATGAAACGAGGCAGGTTTTGGATACAATTGTTTCACATTTTGTTTTTAATAATAAATTATTAACATTTTAATTAAATTAATTGCGTTATTTCAATATATAACACATACATTAATGGAATTTTAAAAATGAATATAAAAAGTGAAGATTTTATATTTTTTGTATTTAGAATCTTTAAAAAAAAAAATGCAAAATGCTATAATATTTTACTAAAAAATAGTATTAAATTATTAATAGAGATTTCATTATTTTAATGAATACAAATATATTATTTTCTTAATTGATCCAAGTGTTTTTCTTTAATAACAAATGTATGATATGATGTAGGTTGTGGATTACATAGATGAATTATACCTATAAATCCTAGTTGAAACTTCTTTGGATGTTATGAAGTATAAAAAAGAGATAGCAAATATTGGAACGACCGTTAATTAGGTCATGGAAGGTGTTGTTTACCGGTAGAAAAGGCAATCGCAAAATAAGGCCATCATTCAGACGCCTCGGAACGCTGAAGTTTTCCAAACCAGGATGCGGGGGTGGCGAAACGGACAAAAGGTCGTCCTCCGAATGAAAAACGAGTTGTTTGTCGTAACGGACGGCCCCGTCTTGTCTCGCTAACCACCCTCACACGTACAGGACAAAAATTGCAGGTCAAAAATACATTTCATTTAACAAATAAAATAGAAAAAAATATATTATATAAAAACAAACCTGGCACTGTAATACTCGAAGAAGGCCGCAAGTATTTCCAGAGATTTTGAAAAAGCGGCCCACATATTCACTCGTCATGGCTGTCTCTCATTGCTTACCGCACACAGATTTGCTCATCACAGCAGAATGAACAAATAACTATACCCAAAAATAATATAAATGAGTATTGCAGAAATTTCGAAACTGCAGGATTTCAAATTATTTCCGTTTTTTTTTGCATTCAACGCAACCCGGCGCATCCACCATTTGTCTACTTTATCATGAAGCGGGAGCAATTTGGTATTGGAGGAGAGAGAGCAAAAGTTGTTCGCGAAGAATACAGGAAGAGGAAAATGAGAGGAAAATAGGAAGGAAACGCGAAGGACATGGATGGAAAGGGGTCGGTCGGTTGGTTGTGCGCGAGGTGGAATAATGTTGGAAAACAATTTGAGTCTTGGGAAGCGAGAGGATGATGGGGGTGGAGGGTAGTCGAGGAAGAGACGACGGAAGGCGAGGCCTCTGGGGAAGCGTCTTTCGAACTTTCCAAATAATTGGGCATAAAATATACAGCTTGAATTCGATTTTCCAAAGCTGCTCCCCGACGTACAAAAAAAAATGTTTATTGTGAGAGGGAGAAAAATGTATGTATATATATTGAGAGATAGATGGACAAAGTGGGAAGGAAAAAGTCAATGGAAAATACGAAAAACCTTTATCGATACAATATTTAATAATAATAAAAAAAAAACTAATCATTGGATAAAAATTAATTTCACAAAATGTTTACGAAGAAATATTACTTCCTCTATAGTTTCTAGCATCAAATTTGTAATTACTTTATTAATTACAAAATTAAGCAATATCAGATTATTTAGTTTCATTAAAAAAAAAACTGATATAAAATTGCATACATAATTAATGTCCTATTTTTCTTATATAACAATTTGAAAATGTAAATAAAATTAAAATTTCGAACAAAATTTAGTAGAAAATCTAAAATTGTAAAAAGTCCATCATTTATAATCCTATTTTCAACGAAATTATATAAGGCCAGACTTTTTGCAGCAAGAGCCGCACCTGAACTTTTTAGTATAATAATTTTAAAAAAATCTCAATCATAATATAAAATTTATATAATATTTGTGTTTTGTTGTGACTCAACTAGCCACAACAAGACTCTGTTATATTGACATATTTCTTAAGATTTGTATTTGCAAGTAAATGAATCAGCAAAAAAATATGATTTTTTTTTGTATAATACACACGTGTTATTCTAATTCTGGATGTTAGATACGTTCGACGTTAATTTATTCCGCAAAAAGGGCCAATTAGATTGAGTAAAATATCGAGGACTTGATAAGAATGGGACAAAGTGGTATTGTATTTAATTAAAAGTTGCGTGTATTCGGCTTCATGAATGTTTTATTTCTATCCGTCTTTGCACGCATTCCGCATGTTAATTTACACGTACATATCCAAAAAAGAACGTATTTATTACTTATATTTTCATACAACGAATGGTTTTTCCTTTGAAATAGAATTGTATGAACTTTGTGAATTAGAAAAAAAATGTGATTTCTTACATAATACATACTTTTATTCAATTTTCATACTTATGTATTTTTTTGAACAATTTGTAATTATTTAAATGTTTTTAATAATGTAAAAAATTGAAATATTTGCTTTCATTTAATTATTAAAAAAATATTGATGATTTTATTGATTTATTTTATTCCAAAATTTAAAGGTTTTTATGTGTTTTTATTTAAGTTTAACCAAATACGTTCATATAAAAATAATAATGTAACATCAAGATATAAATATATGTAATAAGCAAATAAATTGTTAATTATTTCATATATCTATTTACAACTAGTATATAAGCAATTTGTAATACTAATTTTGTACCTTAAATAACTTTACCTAACATAGCTCAACCTTAATTATCCTAACCTCAAAGTTTACTAATGACTGCATATAAAAATCTCTACTCTAGTTTTAAAGCAAAAACAATGGCGGCAAATTTAAAATTTCAGTTAATTTTGCGACACCCTTTATTCTGCCTAATTTTATGATTATTACTAGATTTTAAAGATATAATATACCAAAATACGTATCATAATAATAAAATTATTTAGATTTTATTAAAAAGAAAATATTTTGTTTAAAGAAAATCCTATCAGCTTTAAAACTATACTTTTTCTCAGTTTAATCCAGTCCAGAATGTAGTGAAGAATGTAAGTTATTAATAATATTGACCATATTTTATCTCCACTAAACCGTGGAATTTATCTGGGAAAAACTGTTTATTGCATAACCCGCATATTTTGTTACATACACAAACTCAACGAATTTCGAAGCGCTTGTTGGAAAAAAAAAATGAAAACGTGAAGGAAAAATTTTCATCGATAAAATAAACAAACAATTACGGACGCCTGGGAAATAGAAAAATAATACTGTTTGTGAAAATACCGATAACAAAAAAAAATAAAAGAAAAACAGACAAGCCAGTATTTCCAAATTGACTTTTATTAAATACGTTAAAAAAGCAAAGTGAATTTATTTTTGTTTTTATAAAATTTACTGTTTTGTTTATATAATAATATTGAATACGCAACATCAGTATACACGTTACACAATATTTGTTACAGAAATATAAAATTTATTGTTAATGACAAGTGAAATTATGATTAACATAGTCATCATTGCAAGCCGCAATTTCTTAACAAATCCGAATTTGTCTACCCCTGTTATTGGAAATGACAAAATTTCAAGACAAACTTTTAATAAATAGCTTAATTTTAGCTACCAATAAAAAATATCAATGTTTTAAAATGAATATAATAATTTTTTAATTATTTTATGTATGAATATTTATTGTTCTGTTTATAAAACTGAATGAAAGTATGAATATAATAAAATCTTAGATTATTTTTTTAATGATTATGTATAAAAAGGACAACTTTATTATCCTATTAAAAAGGATTAGTTATCCTCATTTCTAACAGCTTAGTAAAGTCTATAATAATAAATCGAGTAATTCTTAATTAAAATTATCGATGGAATGGAAAGCCCGGGTCCAATTATTAATAGAACTTTTTAAGTTTTCGGCTAATTGAACTTTGATACATAGAGCAGAAGTAAAGGTGGATATTGAAAATCGATTGATCTATTCTGGTCCGCAACGGCTTTTATATGTTGGTAGAGTATTAAATGATGGTATCGGAATTAGATTAGTTTCGATAGGTTTTCGTATCGATGTGGCTGAGTAGCATAGTCAACGAAGTGCATATAATTCGGTCGTGGCCATTAACCGGAAGTTTATTAATTATTTCGAAACGCACGTACGTAACCCTACGTTCCCTTCGTTATTAATCCCTAGAGGAGGGAGCTTCACAAACTGCCGGCAATTTATGAACTATTTAATTGTCGATTCTAAACACCGGAAAATCAAACATAAATACTCATTAAATTCCACCCGCTCAACCCTCATCAATATCCAAAACAGTAATTTGAAATAACACACTCTCATTAATTAGAAACGTATATAGTCGTACCATATCATTAAATCTTTTATATTTTTATGTAAAAAATATCATAATTCAATATTTCTTTACATTATTTGAAGAATTTCATTCAGTCTAAATAATTCAATGAATGCAAATCATAAAAGTACTACTTTCTGAATTTTTTATTTAATTTTTCAAAAATAAGCTAAAATTATTCAACATAATTTTGAAGTTTCTTCACTTTTATTCATTTACAAATAGTTTCAATACTTCTAATTTCGATATTAATTTATGTAGTTTTTTTTTAGTTTTCACAAAATTTCTTAGCAAAAACTAAATTAACCATTAATAAATCTATTCAAAATTCTCAAGTCAATACATTTAAAAAAAATAAATAAAATCGTTACAACAGCAAAAGTCCATCAATTTTGATGCTGAAAAGCCTTTTGAAAATTTTCCCTTGGCGCAAGGACTTGATTCATGAGGCTATTTAAAATCGATACATCATCAACAGGAATGCCATTTTTTATGCAGCATCCGTTTTTTCTTATATTCCTGGCATTAACCGTATTTTTTTAATATGCGCCATAAATTCTGAACACGCCTAACCGTAAATGAAAGCCTCGGAATTTTCCTTTCGCATTTATTTTTCTTCTCTTTTTGTGTGTGTGTGTGTTTATCAGAGAAAATTCTTCGGAAAATCGAACGACCAACACCGAATCACGCATTCCGTTTAAGCAGAAAATTAAACAGAAATACGCATTGGTCTACACCAACATTTCACTTGTTGTCATACAGAATCAGAGCATGAAATATAAATGTATTGAATTAATTACTAATTAATTAGAAGTATTTCTAATTTCAAATTGGTTGTGTTATATCGTATTACGGTAATACAATGGCATTCTGCAAATTCTAAAATAATAGGGCGGATATATTCGCCGCTCTAACGCAAAGTGTTAAAATTATAGCCTAAATTAATAAAACAAATATATGTAAATAAAGGATTTACTATTCTTGATGTATACAAACAAACTTTTATTCTAATTTAAAAAGTTTCTTTGAAAAGTTGTACTTTCAAGTTTTTGAAAAAATTAGTTATTTGGTTAATATCAATTGTTTTGATATTAGTTGATTTTTTAACTCTTTGATATTAAAGATTTTTTTTTCCAATTTGATTATTTACAATAAACTCTTTACTTTCAATGTAAATTAGTGCCCTTTCGAGTTTCGACAAAATACTGCATGCATTTAGATTGTATACATCTGCATACGTATATTTTTTTTTCAAGTTAAAATAAACGAGATCAAATAATCGTAAAAGGATTAGCGTGGAATTGGAATTTAGTGGATAAACATTTCACGGTACAAGGAAGGAACGGAATAAACGAGATCACCCTTTCGCATTGCAATATTTACTAAACCGATTCATCCCCGGGGCCCTCAACCCTAGTTCATTTTTTCTCTTCTCCATCTCTCTTCGTTTTTTTTTTTTCATTTATTCCCTTCCCATTCATTTATCTACCCTTTTTTTTACCTACACAACCCAACGGCAATTCCATACGAGCCGCATCGACAATTTTATTTATTTCCGTTTTTATCCATGCCAAATCATTTATCTGATTACCCAACATTCAAGGTTCAGCAACAGCAACAAAAAACTGTCACATTCAATTAGGTGTCAAACATGTAATCCGGTTTGAAAATACCGACATGCAAAAAATTAACAAACTATGACATGAAACAATCCACTTTTTTTATATAAAACAACAATTTGTAAATGTTTCAAGGAAATAATTTAACGTGGAAATTACACAGGGTTTGAGAACAGGTTTTGTTATAGGTGAGTTTGTGGGAAAATTACTACAAAGATCAAACACTTTTACTGTTAAGGACGAACGTTGCCTAGAACGTTTACTAGAGAAAAAAAATATCTAAAGGTTTCCATCTACGTGACCGAACAAAAGGATTAAGGATTGATTGATTGCCTCGAAGACCAAAGCTACATCCTGAAATCCGGATATAAAAATAAATTATTTGTCCAATTCCAGATCTTAACCTCAACGAATTTATCAAACATAATTAAAATAGATACGAAAATCAATCAAATATTATCAAATTTGTGACATCTGTATAATAATTTATCATAAATAATTAAATTTGATACAAAACTCAATTAAATATTACCAATAAAAAACAACAATAATGAAGACATCTTTTCACTGATAAACATAATTATAATTGGTATAAAAATCAGTAAAATCTTACAAAAATAGCACAATAAAAAGTATCACAAATATATTTAAAATTGGTATCAAAATCAATAAATTGTTACCAAAAAATGCATTAATAAATATGACATCTTATTACCATTAAACAGAGATAATAGTATACAAATGTAATAAATGGTTATGAAAATGTAATAAAAGTTGATTGGATTGCATGCGAGTGCCGATATAAACGTGGAACGTAAAATTGAATCACGATCATGAAGTTTATGTATTTTTGAATAAAAACAAAACTATATACTATTACGATCACGAATTTGCGAGAGCAACACGTGAATTCACAAACGGATGATAAAGTTATTGCTAATCCTAGATGAGCCTCAAGGGATGTAAAATAATAAGCTTTAAGCCAAAAGGATTAAAACTGTTGTGGTATTTCAAAGACTACAACTTACTACACAACTTTTCTTAAAAATAATTATTTGAGTGAGAAAATTAAGTTTCAAACTTAAAATCCTGTCAATATTCTTCACTTTATTTTTTTTCTCTAAATATTTTAATGCAGTAGAAATAAATATAATTATTTTCTTAATTCAAGAAATTTCTTATATTTACAGAAAATTATATTACTTAAGAATTTATATAAACTATTGATGTTTGGCCAATAAATTATTATTATTATTATAAATAAAATATTTATTTATATTATCATAAATCACAGAAATTTTATTGAAATGTTTCATTAAAAAAAAATAGTTGATAATTGTATAATGCCATTGGTAAAATAAAATTGTGTAAGATTTGTTATGAAAAACATTAGTGGAATCAAGGAAAGATGACTAATTACGTCTCAAAAGTAATTAGTGTTAGAGTCAGTTAATTCCCTAAGCAGCTAATGCTATTACACTGAACCTAGCTAAGTCTTTAATTAGTCTTATTGTATTAGGCGCAGTTAAAATGCAAACAACTTAATCCCTTACGCAACGAATTTTAATACGCAACCCCTGATGATACGCACATACCGTGCTTTGTTTTCATCTCCGCGAAATCCTACTACAAATTCTCGAAAACTCTTCCTCATTAAATATTTAATAAAAAAAATGTATTAATATATGAATATAATTATTTATATATATAATACTACTATATCTTGTAAAATAATTAATGGAAAAACATTTTTTTCTTCTCATTAATTTAGTGAAAATATTATATTTCATCAAATTTATTGAAATTACAATTATTGTAAATTCATGCGCAAAATATATAATATAATTAAATATAAATTAAAAAAAAAACTGTATTTCATAGTGAAACTAAGATTCGAAGACAGTGATCTTGCATTTTCCTATGTTAATGTTAGGATATGGCGAATATATCCGCCGCTAGTCTTAAAATTGATAAATTATTGTAAATAAATACGTTTAATGGTCTAAGTTTACAGGATAACCAGGTTGCATAATAATATTGATTTAAAGAATACTAGCATGGAGCAGAACGCACGCAGCGCATATATTATGTGAACTAAGGTAATCAGCATTAATAATAAATATGGATACATTATGCAACATTATGTTAGGTAATCATTAAATTCGTTAATTTTCTATATAAGTAGATTAGTCCAGCTAATCTACAAATATATACAACAGTAAAAATCTATTTTTCATAGTGAAATACTAAACTATTGATATAATCAAATTATTCTTATGTATTATTTTACTATCATTATCAAATTTTTAAATATATTCATTTAATAATAAAATTGAGATATTTTCAGGTATTTGATCAGAGATACAATTGAATATTATAAACTAAATCCAGGACTATTCAAGATTATTCCATTTACGGAAATCCCACTCTAAATAATCTCACTGAAGCTGAGAGTGCAGTTCAATTACGAATGTAATAATACTAATAATCCCTGAAACAATCCCTTTAATTACATATTGTTTGTACCATATTCAAGTCGTATTTATTTAAATGAAATATACGTTTAAATTTACTTGTGTTTCCTTCTAATTTTAACGAAAATCACAAATTTCATCCCATTTTATTATAAATAATAAAATTTAAATAATAATTTAAATATTTATTAACTTTTATAATTATGTAATGTATCACTAAATGATTTTTATTAATTCACTTAACAAAATCCAATAGTATAGAATATAAAATGAGTCGTAATAATAAAAAAAAACAAACAGTTAATATTAATATTATTAGGTCAAATAATAAATCGATTGTATTTACTTATAATTCTAAGTATCACCAAATAATCAATATTCGATGAGAACGTGGATAATTTTCAAACTAATTTTTTTACACAAATAAATTATTTTTATTTACATACATTTAATTATGTATATAGAATTTGGGTAATAACAACAAAATTATGAATTAGGTAGGTTTCATTGCTAGTAACCATATATTATGCAATAAAAATAAATAATTAAGTTATTATATTGTTACATTTAGTTATGTAATTAAATAATTAAAGGAAAGTTGTAAATTGATAATTAAAGTATAAATTGGAAATATTTCCGTTTATAGTATTAATAAATAAAAATTATTAATTTAAGTTGGTAATATAAAAAAATATAGAAATTTTGCACTAAAAATGGATAAACTGATGTTCTTTTTGCATTTTGTTAATTTTTGTTGTAATAATAATAATATTGGTGAATGCGCCGGGTAATTTGCGTATTAAATGATATTTACCTATACGAAACACACAACTTTAAAATCACAAATTTACACTATACAAATATCGATTAAACTTTTCAAATTGTTAAAAAAAATGTAATGTTTTATTGCAGTCTTAATTATATATTTTTTTTCTTTTTGTCTCCGTCTTTCACACGGTTCTTTATGCGGGTTTTGCGTGCGAGACACCTGTGAACGCGATCGAGCGGATTTTGCGTGCTCGTGAAGCCACCACTTGTGGCTCGCGGGGGTGGTTGTAGACGACTAACGGCCAGAACGATGTAGCGGCGGCCGCGGCAGCGTCGGTGAAGGCGGCGGCGGCGTCGCGGCGCTATCGCATGTACCGATCCCGAACACTTTTCGCACATTCTCTCTCTTGCAGCCGCTCTCGCCCGGCGCCAAACTAAATCGATATCTCCATAGAAACATAGTAGTACTCGCGGTAGTTTAAACGCGGCCACACTCTCACAGACACATACCTATACATGTACACACTCACACTAATACCATTGGGTATAGCTCACACCGATCGCTGATGATCATCATAGATCACGGATGACACAATTTTGATTTGTTCCTCCCTGGTTGCAAGGGGAATCCCCGCAATCGAAGCGTTGGAACGGCTCCCCGAAGGATGTGATTACAATTATATTGCCAGCACTATTCATTCTACTTCGACTACCATGCCTTAATCACCTCACCTATCACATATATATATTTTCATTTAGTTACTCTAAACTCCCTAGATATAGGATTAACAATGAAAAATGCACTTAATTTATTTTCCTGTAACAAATTTACTGAATTTCATTATTTACACAATAATCCATTTAGAGGCTACAAAATCCAATTGAATTATTAAACTTCTTTAATGGAACTAATGCATCCCGCTTAATATCTATAAAAAAAAATATAAAAAAAAACTAAAATGATATCAAAAGTTGCAATTCAAGTATCATGAATTTATAAAGAAAAATTACGTGTAGCGTATCTGCTTTGGACAGTTTATTTAATGGAAGTTTAGCAAGAATCATCTATAAACTACACGGAAAATCACTTCATAAATAGTGTATAAGCCATTATTTTTACGTGCAAAACCTGTCATATAACTTACATACAATTTTTAAACTTATCTTATTAAAAAAAACTAAATATTGTTTGTGATTTGTTATAATTATTCAAATTATTAATTTCCTTCAATTATTTTAATTACTATTCTTAAAATTTTCATCTTAGATACTTCAAAATTTCTTTAATTCAAAACATGTTTGTAGTAAATAAAAATAAATTACATATTTATATTTTTCGTTCGTATTATTAAATTTTAAATTACCATTTTGGTGTAGCTATTTCAGTCATATCTGTTGTTGATGTCTTCTATATGAGCACTTGTCCTATACTTTGTTCAGACCAATTCGTATTTGGGTCAGTTCCTTTCGGATATTGCAGCGCTCATTGTTTGTTTCTCTTTTTTTTTCATTAGCTATCTTTTCAGTATCTATTATTAGATGTTTCTCTTTCTACTATTTATGATTGTCTTCTTATATCTTCGTATAGTATACTTTCCATTTAGTTCCAAAGTATTTGATGAGATTTTGTTGGTTAAAGTCTCATAAATATTGTTCTTATTATTGTATCTTATTACTATTTTTTGAACAAACATGAAGAAAATTTATTGATATAAATATATGTACGAGAATGTTAGTATTATAAATGAGTAAACCAATTTAATAGACTATAGAGAAAAAATATTGACGTAAATAATTGTGAAATGTATACTTTATTTTCTTTAATAAACACAAAATTATTAGGTAATAATACGTGTAAACAACAATTGCTTCCATTCTCACTACAATAAGCATTTATTGGATGCAGAATAGGTTTCCATGTTTCAACTATATAAAACAGACAAACTTTGTAAATGCTCAAAACTAATTATAATTCCTAAATAGTGCAATAAAAGTAACTTTGTAAGTATCTGCATTTTGACCATTTTCCACGTAAATAACTTAATAAGTAGATACTTTTCAAACTAATTATTGGATTACATAATACTTTACAAGTATCTTAATTACCGCGTTAATACTTGCATTTTAGGAACTAACTTAATTTTAATAAAACTTAATGAAACTAATCCATAATATTTATTAAAATAAAATTATATTAACCTTTTACGAATGATCGGCGGATATATCCTCCCAACTTTGTACAGTGATAAGCAGTGTTAATATAAAATTGTATGTATTGTCACTATGGAGGTGCAGTCTTTATATCTTAGTTTTAATAACTTAATTGAAAATGTTGCTTTAGTAAACAATACTTGACATACAAAAACTTTGTATAAATATTTATCAAAAGCGACACTACAAACACTTTTTGGATGGATTTTTATTCGAATGCGAGGCTATTTTCGCATTCGGTTGGCATTGGCAAGAATCTATACTTGTTATTGAAGTATGTACACGTCTTCTCTGAAAGTGTTGACGCAAGGAGAAGTGGGACAAATTTTATTTTTTTTTGTGCAAGTACGTTAGTCCTTCACCTCTTCGAAGGTCTGCACGTTAATAATTTCTCCTTTGTAAAAATAACCTCAAGATTAAATACACTAATATAAAGAAAATCTTTAAAGTTACACAACTTATTTCAAGTATAAATACAAAACAAAATGCACGTGATGATTCGCATGACCGATTTACAATGTAAAAACGAAACGTGCGCAACTTTATTACAGGTTTGTAATACTTGAGAGTTGTAATAGTTTTATAACTTTCTTTAATAATTCATTCCTGTTTGAATATGGAACGAAATCGAAAATGACTTCATTTTCTTTAGTATCTTCAAGATCACTCTCTTAGTAGACTTTGTTCTTTGAAAACAAGTTGATATTATTTCATATTCTATTATATAATTATAATTAATTGAATTCTCAAAATGTAAAAATATTCGTAAATTTATGAAAAAAAAAATACAAAAAAAAAATAATTAAGTTGGGTTTAATATATTATATGTATGACCCAAAATAACTCATCATCATCCAATGTATCCCAAGGAAGCTAAAAGGTCGATATAAATATTTATGGTATAATTGTTCAAAATTTTAAATTTAAATCGCTCTTTGCATTTTGAATAATTCAAAGAAATAACGATTTGAATATTGCAGAAAGAATTCACGGATTTCACAAAACACACACACAGAATGTGTGTGTATGCTTATTTTTATCAGTTTCATTCAAAACATCAAATGTGTTCATTACAAGTTGCCAGTACAAAACAACAGTATAAATCTGCTGCAGCAGGTATCTTCAGCATCGCCTCCGAGCGAAATTGTTATGCAAGTTTTGACCTAAATTCCCGTCGGTGCCGCTGTTGTTTTCAAGTATAGAATATACGTGATAATTCAGTGCGACCGTATCTCCCAGTCAAGACTCATTGAAATTTCAAACCGTAATATAAATCACATATTACATAAATCGTATTATGGAGTGCAGTTGCGGGGATGGTTTTCAGTCAGCTCTTATATTTCACGAGGCTCGCATGCATGAATATGCCATCAGTATCGTAATTTATCCACGTGAAACCATGGTCCAGAATAAACAAAAAGCAAATTGTGGTTGCGCAAGGATAGAAGGAAAAAAAAAGAGAGAATGATATTGTTTCGCCAAAGGGCGCAATCGATAGATCCTTTTCCTTCTGGTCGTGAGATGTGTGTGTATGTGTTTGCTGTAGGGTCACCTCTGTGTACCAGGTTTTCCACGAACCAGTGGAAAGTTGGGTGTCACGCGTTCACATATTGATTTCCCCGTGACCTGTTGCTGAACTTGTTAACAGTTTAACCTCCTGCAGAATACACACATCCTCGTACATCTATCCACATGCGAGCTGTATTTGCTAGACACGTGTCCTATAATTATCATTGTCTGCGAGTTTCCCAGTTTCGGTAATGTTTGTTATATAAATCTTCTCCGGATTTGCACAGCTACCGTATCGCATTATTAATCTGATAATCAATACTTTCCAGCAGATTTGCATACATGTATGTACAACTTCCAACCAACCAGAATAAACAATGACACCAACTATCTACTAAGTTTAGTTTATTTCCTGCGGCGCAGTTCCAACATTTGATAACAAGTTAGAAAATACCGAAGCAATTAGTAAACTTTGTACATGATTACCATTACCATTACCATTACCATTATCAATATAATTGGAATTATAAATATTTACATTTTGCAACAATTGAAGAAATAATTTAAAAAAATATATATTTTATAAAAATAAAATTTATATAAATTAACAAATGTAAATGAAAAAGACTAATCAACTTTATAAATTTACCAAATATTTGATTGTTATTACATTACATTTCAGAGAAATAAATTACCCTATTTAAACAGAATATATCTAAAGTTTCAGTAGTTCTATTGGAATGATATTTATCTGGATTGTTAACAATAAACTGGACTGTAATTACCCCAAAGGCTAGAAGCTTCAAAGCACTCAGTTTTTCAAAGTTGTTGCAAACGTTGGAAATGTATTTCTGAACACGTTATTTCCATAAATTGCACGGAATTGCGTCATTAGACTTCAAATCATGATCCACGTAACAACAGAATTATACTCAATACGTAATAATTTAATTAAATTAAATTCTGCACGGATTCCCCATTTGATGAAGATGAAACTATAGAATTTGATATAGTTTTAATTAAATCAGAAACGTATAATCATTATTACGTTTTGCTTTAGATGTGTAATTGTAAATAATAATTTAAGTAATTAATGAAATATTTGTACAATTCTTTGTGAACTTATAAAAGTTAAGTAATCCTTATAGTGTACTACAAGTGGATTGGTGATTGTTAGGAAATGAATTTTGATTTTACATATAAATAATATAAGGCATTAGTGTTTCACGTGTTCAGAATTATTGAATTTAATTAATTCACTTTTCTGAATTTGTTATTTTTTTAATCAATTTAGTAAAACGCATGAATGTTTTACTTTATATAAAATTGTGTAATTATAAATAATTATGTAAGGAATTAAGGAAACATTTTTAAAGTTTTTTGACAAAAGTTAAGCAATCCATATAGTGTAACACAAGTGGATTGGTGATTGTTGAGGAATTAATTATGTTTCTACATATAAATGACATAAGAAGGC
Source organism: Nicrophorus vespilloides (assembly GCF_001412225.1). Taxonomy (NCBI): domain Eukaryota; kingdom Metazoa; phylum Arthropoda; class Insecta; order Coleoptera; family Silphidae; genus Nicrophorus; species Nicrophorus vespilloides. The sequence goes on from NW_017095559.1 coordinate 318,231, forward strand.
GAAAATGTATAAATAAGAACTAGATTTAATGCATTAACCCTATTCATTTACATTTAAATAACTACTTAATCAAAGCAAAAATAAATAACGAAATTCAACATGGCTAAAATATATAAATATTTAAAATTAAACTGTAATTAAAAGGAAATATATGGATTGTAGAAGTATATCTCATGAAGTAATTTCCATGAATTACACGAATTTAATCAAGACCCGAACATATATAAGGTGAGTGCTAATTATAGTATAAATCCCCCATACTAATTTACACTTTAATGGTTTAAAGGCAATCTCGGAAATCCCGGTTACTTTATTCCTCTTATATCTTTATTTTTTGATGTCGCTCAATTTATATACAAAATAATGTTTGTAAGTTGAAAGCGAAGCAAGTTGATTTTATTACAGATAAAAGCGTAAAGCTCGCTCGTATTTCTCTTATATTCAAATGCTATTTGCTGGATCGAAAAAAAAATGCAAAAAATGAAAGAAAATCTTGATGCCGGATATTTTCAATGCGACGCGAATTATAATAGCAATAATGGCAAGGGGAAGTCCCGTTCTGTACACGCTACATAGCATGAGGCATTTTATAATGAAGGCGATACTGATGAAAAAAAAAAGCAATTGTTTAAGGTTTTGCTTAATTAATGCAGGACGATCGTTATGCAAAAAAAGGAAAATTCCTTTGTGCCAACTTTGCACGCACTTAAGAGTTTCCCTATTATACGCTTACTACAAATAGAAATTGCGAGATTGAATCTTGTAGTTTTCCCTACTGAAATAGGTTGCATGATTTTAATTGAACTTGTATATTAGTTTTGGTCCTTGCGTTTCTCGGTTTTAAGCGAAGCGTTTGTGCGTTATTGATACTACGGGTGGGCGCAAACCGTTTCCTGTAAATTAATTAAAGCTCTCTCCTGAGAAGACGTGTTAAACTTCCTCCAAGGACCTTGAATTGGTGCTCGAAGAGCGCACAAAAATAAAATAAAAGGAAGTGGCGCATCTACAGAGACGGTGTACCCTCATTTTTTTTTGTTTTATATGTGCGGAATAAAAGAAATGCAAAATGAAAGAGGAGAATGGAAGAATTTAATGGAAGAGTCGAGAGCTGCTCAAATATTGATTCATTCCGATGCCCGGCCGAAGATGCACATCGGCGGGGAGGTTGGAGGACGAAGGTTGTGCTCGATCCACTCTTTCCTCCTCCTCCCCACCCCCAAATCCGGGGACATTTCGGAATTTCGCTGGGGAGAATGGAAAAAGAGGATTAATTTCCATTTAGGAAAGCAAAAAAAAAAGTGAATGTTGATATATATGTGAGAGAACGGTGATGTTCTGTACAAATTTTCAACTTAATTTGGAAAGTTATTAAAAAGTTCTCTGCTGCGCTGTAACCTCTCATTTCGGATATATTCATCAGAACAATTAAATTAACGAACTCACCGCTACGGAATCAAGAAAATATTTTAATATTGAATATAATATTATATAACTTTTGAGTTAGAAAAAAAAGTTAAGGGAAAGTTTCAAAAGTATTCTTGAAATTTCATTTGGAAATAATCATTTTTATTTTCATGAATTTTCAAATTCAAAGAAAAATAAACTAAATTCTAAACTACATAAATCTAAACTACAATACTTACTTTTGTTTAGAAAAAACTAAGTTTATAGAAAGTATACTGAAATTTCTTTTTTGTAACATATTACAAAATACAATAACAGAATCTGTTTATTTCTTTTAATTAAATCCTTTTTAAATAACATTGTTTAGAAATAATTTATTTTATAAAATATATGCTCTTATTTTTATACATAACTAATGTCTCCTATGTGTCTTGATAGTTAATCACTTTCACTATATATCTTCTTCAGATAAAGGATGTCATAGAAGAGGGGCGCATATGGTCCAACATTCACTTAGGCTTGGACTACATCCTTCGAACGCATTGTCCCAGCTGTGTACTTTTAATATAAATGACAACATAATTACAAAAAAAATACGGTAAATATTGTCATTCCCAGTATATTAAAGTCCTTGTATTTTTTATAAAAACAATATTTCATTTTCATAGTAAATTTCTCAATTTATTTACCATTAATTATCAACAAATGTTTTTTTTACTATACATCCACGTTTCAATTTATTTTATAGTAACATTTCCAATTATCACAATCTGTCATGATTTTCATATATTTAATTAATTTACATTAGGTTTTAGTATTTTTTTTATTAAAGTTAATATAAAATACTCTTCGCAAACTTTAATATTTTTATCAATATTTTATGACTTGATATATCCCTCGTTTCAGGATGTCATCAATCACCAAAATATCAGTGAAAAACATTACATTTTACAGCAACAAATGTATCAAGAATATATCATTTTTCGTATAATAATTGGGGAAAATTATATCAATTTAAAAAATATGATAAAACGTTCACTTACAATTAAAAAAAATATTAAAGATAATAATTAAAATTATTTATAATATAAAATGTTTTGATGGTGTTAATAATGTAGAATTAATAAATTATTTAATTTAAAATTTATTAAAAAATAATCTTTTAAATTACCAAATGAAAAAAGGCTGAGTTAAGTTCAATAAATAATAACTTTTGAACATAAATATATGCAATGTGTAGTAAATTAAAAAAAAATAAAATAATGATAGATTTTCTTCTAATTAATTGATATTTTTTGTTAAATATTCTAAAATATATTAGCAAGTACAGAAAATGAATTTTTTAGTCCAATTAATTTAATTTCAAAGAATCATATAAACGTTTAAACCAAATGAAATTAAAATATAATGAATTATTAAGAATTAACTAACATTCGACATATTGCTAGAAAGTGTTGACAAGTTGTGAATAAGTAATAAAAGTTATAAAAAAAGAATTAGCTAATTATATATAACAAATTGTAATTAATTACATAATTGCTATTAGATATTCAAGAATCCGTTTAGAAAATAGAGTATGCGAGTAAATGCGACCTGCGCTCGGTGATGTAATGAAAAGTGGAGTCATTCCAATTATTATTAGCATCAGTGCAAGTGAAATTGCGTTAGTTAAAATGAAAATTACTGCCCTTCTCATCCCTCTGTGCGCTTACTGGGCAGAAGAGAACCTGGTGTAATTGCATTCCACGGCCCTTTTAAAGGGAGTTAATTGGCGAGCAATTAGCTTTCCGAAAGTGTAGAGATGCAAATGAAATAGGCGATTTTTGCTACTATGTACATGTACACTTTAATTTCTCTTCCATATTTTTTTTGTTATTGCATGTATCGATTTCCACTCCGCGTGCAGAGAGAAATTGTTCGATGCGAATTAAAATTGAAAGGACTCTAAAGGACTCAAAGTACATCTCATTCACTATATTGTGCTGCATTTCAACAAAGCAACAGGAGAATCGGAAGAGCTGAGTTTCATGAATGCACCAATCATATTTGAAGTCTCAATGCATTTCCTCATTGATGTTTGAATAAATTGGATTCTATTTTAAATACAGAAGTGAACATTTACAACAATTTTTATTTTTCTACTATATTTTAATAAATTAGACTTTCCTGGATTATACAATCTAAAATTTAGACTTATAATTATTAATAATTTTTAGATTTTGAAATTTAAATTAAAATTCGATAGAACTTTGACATTCAAAAAATATAAGTAAAACGTGTAAATTAACGTTTTTTTTAAATTATTTTACAAAGCAATCTATCTTTGTGTAAGCTCAATTAACGTGTAACTTTTTTTTTAAACTCAACTTTTGATCTTAAGTTATGTATAAAGTTTAAGTATGTGCTATTCATTTCTACATTTACATGTTTAGCATTAATTTCAACATGCAGTTAAAAATTGTTCATGAAATAATCGGCGCACACACAGAGTAAATTTTATAAAATTTTTAGCTTTGTAGTTTACATAATGTAATGAAACCATTGTAGCGGCACTTTTTATAATTAATAAAGTTTAACTATGTAATTAATTTGGTAAAAGTTCTAAATTTCAACTATGAAATTTTATATTATTAACATATAGAATAGTCATTTCAGGAACATATGATAACTATGCACTTAATTCGGTAAAAGTTATAAATTTCAGTAATTTCAGGATCATAAAATGCTTCAAGAGAAGTAATAGTGTGTTTAATAAAACTACTATTTTTATAGTTTAATATTAAAGTTTTTTCTATTATTTCTGTAATGATGTCATTCTTCTTTCAACAATTATATAAACTTTAAAATAAGAGAAAATTTTAGTTTTTAGAAATTTCGTTACATTTTCATAATAAAAAAACATTGAATACAATAGAAATATTACAATAATAAAATTATATTACTAAATATGTGAAAATCATGTTTGAAAATCAATGAAAAATTGTTAATAGATATTATAAGGAAGAAACCGTTAAAAATCAATTGAGGAAGAGAGCACTGAATGGAATAGGTAGCAGAAATGGTATCGGGTAAATAAATAAGAGAAACGGTTGCAATCAATATCAGTATCATACGTTTTCCGAACACTTATTCCCTTTTTATCTGCTGCTCTCGCCGCGATTACTCCGAGCTTTTTCCCTCGGATCTTGAGGGGTAGGTAAATAAAATAACGGGAAACACATAAAATCCTCACAATTTACATAGGGAAAGTAAACTCGGAACGTTTTAGGGTCGGAGTCAAGTTGAGTTTGAGATGTACAGTATAAAATGCAGGGGACATAATCGAAGTGGGATTAAAACGTTTGATTGCCTAGGCCCGAGGCTCTTCTCTTTATTTCCTATGCACTCACTCACGAAGACGCACATGTTTGGAAGAGCAATACCTTTTTTATGGACCCTGCAGAAGTTTCGTATCGATCTCAGGATTAATACTAAATACACACGCCTTCCTCTCATCAAATAGAGAGAAATATATGGAGGAAGGCTGGTGTATCCTTGAGAAGTTCCAGAAAAAAGTATAAACCTTCGAGAGAGTTAGACTTTTAAAGGATCTCATCTGTGTAGTATTTCAAACAAAAGCATAAAATTAATTAGATTCTTTCTTACCGACAATAGTGTAGATTAATAAACAATGCTGATTACTAATATTATCTTTAATTAAACCAAAATTAAGATTTGTTTCGTATTCTATTTAATCATAGCTAAAAATAACTTAAAGCAACATAAATACAAAAACAGACAAATATGAATAATAAAGAAAAGGATGTCAATTTTATTAAACAAATTTTACTTCAGTATATTTCAATTATTTATACGCACTAATTTTCTTGAAATATTTTATAAATTATAATAATAATAGCAATATATTCTTATATAAGATTAATAAATCAATACAAATTATGTCAAATCAAACCAAGTATTTTTTTGTCAAATAGATTTGAGGCTAGAAATGGGTACGTTAAGCCTATAAGATTAAGTGATTGTTCCACGCAATTAATTGACTAAATCGGATTTATTTGAAATTAGTATTGCTCAGACGTCTATATTATCACATTTACAGCTGTCAATATAATCCAGTCAAAAATCAAGAATGAATTTGTCAAACATTAATACCTATTTTTAATAGATGAATTTTGTAGAAGTTTATATTTGTTATTAACTCAAAATTATTTTCAGAATAACATTTGTATTAATTTTTGGTAAAAAAAAGACACTTTTTGGAAAAAAAAATTGTAAAAATAAGTTGAATTTTGTAGAAGTAAATATTTTTATTTACTATAAAAAGTTTACGTATTATTAATTATAATATTAATTATATATAACATTAATTAATTTGATCTCTCATTAATTAATCTAACTATATACACAAAATTAAGTTGGGAAATTTTAGTCTAATTTTACAATTTAAAAAGGGTAATCAAAATAAAGTAGTAGTGATTACAAAAACTTGCAGTTTTCTCAATTAGATTTAGTTTGGATAAACTTAATTGTGTTCAAATAAAAAAAAATCTTAAAGAAAATATCCAATTTCATTTTCGCTGCGAAAAAATTCTCTATTTTGGTCCACAATGGACCAATTTCATTTTTTATATGCATAAAACTAGAAATTAAAAATTTCTTTAAAATTATTATAAACACAAAATTTAGTTGGTAAATTCAGTAAAATTTTACACTTAAAAAAGGGCACTTGCAAAAAATATAAATATAAAACCATTAATTTCAAAATGCGCTAAAAATGAGGAAGTGATTACAAAAAAATGCCGTTTCCTCAATTAGCCAGTAAAAATTACTTTGGAACAGGTTTAGTTCGAGAATACTTAACGACGTTCAAATACGAAAAAATCTTAACCAGTTCCATTTTCTTTCAGATGAAATCGTACTTTCAAAAATATCTTTAAAATTATTATTAACACGAAATTAAGTTGGGAATTTTAGTGTAATTATTTATTATAAAACCAACTAATTTCAAAAAGTGCTGAAAGTAAAGATGTGATAACAAAAAACAGCAGTTTTGTCAATTAGCAAATGAAAATTGCTTTGAAACAGATTTAGTTTGGGAAGACTAAATGACATTCAAATACGAAAATCAAAAAGTAAATATCCAATTTTATTTTCGTTGTGAAACAAATCTATTGTGGCCGACATTAAAAAATTCCATTTTATTACAGATAAAAAAGCTAAACACCTTTTAAATTATTGTTTTAAACTTAAGGGTACTTGCAAGGACTACAAATATAAAATCTACCAATTTTAAGAAGTAATAAAAATGAAGTAGTAGTGATTAGATAATTGCAGTTTTCTCAATTGAAAATTGAAAATTGGATTAAAACAGATTTAGTTTAGTAAACTTAACATATTTCAAATACGATAAAAAGAAATATCCAATTTCATTTTCGTAATGAAAAAAATCTCTATTATAACCGACAATAGACCAATTCCATTTTCTTGCAGATGAAAAACTAACATTAAAAAAAAATCTTTCAAAAAAGGAAACCTCAACACCCGGAATTTCAACGAGAGTATGAGACTTCCTCCTCTTCAACCCTCTTTCCCATTTTCCACGGTGTTCCCCATGCGGCGTAAGTGGATCGATAGCGGCTGTGTCCATTACATTATCACGCTCAGCACCGGATCTGTTTCCGGTTTAATGCATCCCCCCCGGTTATCGAAACTGCCTCGGATTGCTGAAACATCCAACGCACCGCACAAAACGATCGCAGCTTCCGGAATGGACGATCGCATCCAGTTGATTGAAAATTTATGGTAGACAAACCGCAATTACCAACGAAATCGGATCACATTTCGACACAACAAAACTTACTTAAGCAATCAAATAAAAGTTTAAAATACAGGGTGTAAAAGTAATTACGCTAAGCTATATTAAAAAAATACTATTTATAATATAAAAATAAAAACAATAAAACTATTCTCACTACTGTTTTATCTTACAGTTAAAAAATTGTTACTTTTTTTTCGATTTTTATTTAAAGTTACCTTATGATCTGCTCGCAGTTATTTACAACACTCGACATGAATAAATACATGTTTGTTTGAAATGTTACTCTTTCGTCTGTATTTTTATAAGTTTTTGTATACTCAGCCGTTGATAGGTATTTGCTATACAGGAGTCAGCGTTATTATTTGTTTGTTGGGTGGGAAATGGCGGTGGATGCGCCGGGTTTCGAGAGCGAGAGATGACCGGAAATTAAAATTGAATCGAAATCAATGCCCGATCAGGATTTAACAAAAAAAATAAATAGTAGTAACGTACAGAAATTTCACGACTCGCGCGATATTTAACCGGTTTCGTTTTAATTGAACAACCAAAAAAAAGGTTGTTGTTTAAACGTTAAATCGACATAGACACCGAAATTCTAATTAAAACCTGTTCGACTCTTGCTTTTCTTTTACCGTTAAAATCTATATTTGCTGAGCTTTTCGAAATTTACATATAAAAAAATACACGACGTGCTGTACTGTCGTTGTTACGCAACTAAACGGATGTTGGTTGGTATTTGGTTTTCGATTGCGATGAACTTAGAGTTTTTTTTTTTGTAAGGGCGGAAAAGGGCTGCGTGTGTGCAGCCACTCGCCGTTCCCGGGTTGAACTGAGGTATCGTCGCCACAGCCGCCGCCACCTCTTCCTCCTCCACCTCTACCTCTTCCCATCGGGAGTCCCGGCGCGCTCCAGCAGGTGGTTGTCACAATCACCGACTTACGTAACGGCCTCCCCTGCTCTGGATAAATGAGGAAGGTAAGTACCTTCCTGTCTTCCTACGAGCACAAAAGGGGGGAAGAACAACCAGCACACGCACACACAAAAAGCGGATGCGAAAAACCGGGACGAGAGACGTAACAGAGATATTACATAAATGGATCTCCGTCCGGGTTATAAATATAAGCTTTTTCTTCTGTATTAATTATCCCATTTTTCCTCTCAGTAATTAGTTTTTATTTAATTAAAAGTTGTGCAACGTAGTATTTACTTGAATTATACTTTAAAAATTTCATAATATAATGATAGGTTGCAAAACAAAGTAGTAAATACTTTTGTTATCATTACACCACATAATATCAATCTAAAACATAAAATAATAGTAAACAGTTTCTTATGTAAAATAAAAAAAATATGATGTATTGAAATTAAATAATTATAAAATAAACATACTTTTATATTAATTAATTACATTTTACAATTATCATAACAATATTTAATACCGTAAAACTGTAGCAATTTACTTAACCTTCCGTTACTCGCGCGGAGTCTGTGAGACACCAGTGGATAAAACCAACTATAACTTTTAAAAGTGGAAACGTTGGGTAACCCCAACCCATGTACCTTCTTTATACTGACACGACATTTTAGGATAATACCTTGAAAGATTAACAGCAAAATATTCTTAGCAGTCTATCAGATGCCACGCGAGTAGTTCTTTTATAAAATTTTACTATACCATTTAAGGGTAAGTTTTAGAGTTTAATGTATCTAAAGTTTCTAAAGTTTCTGATCCAAAAAATGAACCCTATGCAGAGATTTTACGAAAATTAGCAAAGGAATCACACAAAGACAAACAATCAGAAACAAACGATAGTAGTGATGATGAAGATATTTTTTCTTAGTTTTATTTTTATAAAATATATATGCTTAGAAGATAATATCTTTTACATTATAAAGGGTGTTCCAAAATTAAAGCAAGATTTGAATTTGCCGCGATTTGTGCAGCAACCCCAAAAATAACCACAATCTAAAAACTAAAAACTGTGTTTTCTATTTAATTAAAATCTTGCGTTAATTGTGGGACATCCTTTATATAAATTAATTACTAACATTATCTTTTAACGGAAACGTCACGCGAGTAACGAGTAATTGAAAAAAACAGTAAATAAACTATATTTTTATCTCAATTCAATTAATAAAAGTGATTCAATCAATATTAAAATATTTTCAATAGATACATTTTCAATACTTATTATCACTAAAAAGTTATTCACAATTTTTGCTTTGAAATGAATAGTTTACTAGTAAAGCATTGAATTTTATTTATATTTCACATTTGAAGTATACAACTAACACGCGACAATAATCCAACCACTGTGGATAGATTCAATGCAACACTTCGAACAATGATGTTTCGCACACAGAAACCGTTGATTGGATTTTTCGTTTATATCGTATTCAATACATACGATAAAAGTTATTCAACACGCAAAAAAAACAATGCCTTTTTATGTAAACTTCAGTTATATAAAATCAAAGCGTGGAACGCAAATACAGACTGAAAACAAATATAAAACATATGAATATTTCGTGCGGTTCATACAGATATATTAAAAGATTAAATTCCATACAATTTCAGCCACATTTTAATCAGCGAAGATTAAAAACATTTTTGTTTGAATACCGACGAGACATGAAAAAGATGCGCAATTTCATAATTATTTTTTTAAATATTAACATAGAACAATACAACAATTCAAATTGCCTAAAATATTTGTTAATATATTTTTATAAATGTTTGTATAATAAAAGTTGAAAATGTAAATCTTCTGTAAAATAATAGATTAGATTATAACAAATCTTATACTGTAGATCAGTATTCTCCAACCTTTTTATCGCCGCGTACTGGTCAACGTTTTATAATTTTACCGCGGCTGAGAGAGATTTTACTGTCTGAGAGGGTGACGTAATTTAACATTTTAACTCACTAGAACGCTAAATCAACGAGACGGTTCCATCTGGAGGTTGTGGACCACCGCTGTAGATTAATGGATTTAATGCATGATATTTTATTTTAATGTATTTCTTGACATCCATTATTGTAAAAATATGTAAAAAAAAATCCTATTTTTTTTATTATATAAATATTTTTTATTTATTTATACGAGAATTAAATAATAATTATAATTACTACTTATACAAACTATTTAAATATGAAATATAATGATATATTGACATTTATACCATATATAAACTGACGCATTTAATATGAAATTATATAAACAGACTGTGTGTAAATCATTATTTGCAAATGTATTTATATACATTATAACGCTCAAATCAAACAAACAACATTTAATATTAATGTACATATTTGTAATTAAAATATATTTAGTTTAACTATAAAAAGTGCAACAACAGTATTTGAATAATTCATAGCATTGAGCACAAAATAATTTTATATGTGTTAAATTTATATATTTAAATAGGATACAATCAATTATTTAAATAATTCATGAATTTATTGAAACATCCCAAATTAAAAAAAATATATATTGGATAGATTTTGTCAAATTTTCGTCCTGGTAAACTAAAATTTATCTGTAGGGTTTAAGTCAGGTTGAAATTATTTAGGTTAGGTTAAATAATATTTAAATGCAACGATGATGTGTTTTTCATTTTACGAATTTTCACTTTACGAATTATTGATATAAATTATATATTTATTTAATAAATATTTAATAATTTATATTTATTTAATAAATACATAAATTAATTTCGATCCGGTGTACGGTTATGTTCTAAGTAAATGTTTATCGTTCCAAATTCGGATTCGGTTCTACTAAAAATTTCGGTTCAGTTTCGTTTCGGTTTAAAATCGAGTCAAATATCAAATTGATTTAATTTTATTGACCAAATTCCCTTCTTACTTCTGTTTTCAATTATAATATTTAAAATGCATAAGAATAAACCTCATTTAGTGACTAGTTCAAAATATGCACTTTGTAATGTTTCTTCGGTCATATTTAGAGTAATATCCTTTTTAATCATTTTAATTTGAGTTTGTTCTAATGTTAGTTGCGCAAGACTTGTTCTTGCTCTTTCTTCTTCAAATTTTCTCTTTTAAATCGGTGGTTGTTTAAGAGATTTTTATTTTTGAAGTTCTTCATATTCGGCGTTACGAAAACGCTCAAATGTCGTTCGATTTTTGCGGCGTGGTTACCGTTTATTAATAAATTAATCCTTATTATTAAGGGGTGTAAATTGTGATTGGGAGTAGGACCATTTTATATGTATTTTTTTATTTGTCTCTTATACATTGTTTATTTATGTACTATACTATATTAACCATAGACCGACCAACACAATGTCGAAAAATTATTTTTTTTATATAAATAAACCAAAACACTAGCACCTGCACACTTCCATCAAAGAGCATACATGAAAGAAAGCGATTATGAATTAATGTAATGAAAAAAAAAATTGCACCGAAATTAACCGTAATTAAAATTTCGTTCCGGTTCTTTTTCGGTTTTTCAATTGAGCAATTTTACGTTCGGTTACAGTTACGGGTCTGTTAAAAATTCCGGTTAAATTCGGTTTACGGTTTTCGGTTTCGTTTCGACTCTCTTGATGTTACTGCGCCTCCCTTAAAAATATTTAATCATTTGATGCCTCCCCCCTCTCAATTTCATAAAATAGATAAAGCTTTAGCTCACTGTGACTAATACTCGCGCCTACCCTTAGACTAGTCCGCGTCTCACAGTTTGGAAAACTCTGGAATAAGTTAATTTCTCCGTAAATACGACTATAACATGTGATAAACATTAAATTAAAATAATTTCAATTAACAAATTCTCACTTTACGGAATATGAGATAATAATTGTTATAAAATTTAAATTATCATCAACATTTTTAATGGAAGATACACCAAATCATAGTAAATCAATAAATTTTGTTGTCAATAAATTAATCTGTTCACAGTTTAAACAGCTGAAATTGTTAATTTGGCTGAAGGCCAAGGTTCGAACATAATAAATGATGATTGAATAAAATACAGCATCTGACTGAAGCAAACACCAGATTTTGGTTTATGTACATCAGATATATATATACACAATTTCGAATGGAATCCGAGTATCAATAATACCTGCAAGGGCGAATGATGTACATCCAGTATTTATAGAATTTTTATGGAGGATGGTAAACGCGAAATGTTGATGCAGCATTAAATTTTTTATTCCACCCCGATAAAGAAGAGGTGAAGTGAATATTTTTACAGCGCATTTTCGGGATGGGCATTATCCGAACAATGCATACTTTATTGAATGGAAATCTCGTATATGAAATAGGTGCGTATCCTTTTTGTTTTTTTTTTATTCAAATTTTATTGATTTTCCGGACTCTCCGGTTTCTGTGTTCTGTGATTTTTTTATTTTATTTTAATATTACCTATAAATCAACATAATTGAAACGTAAAGCGTTTTTATTTTGAACAGATGTTACCGAGACGAAATTCATGTAGTCAACAATAAATGAAAGGTATGTATGGGAATTCCTTAAGCAAGTCTCTATGTGAAATAACAGATTGCAGGTGCTTCAGGGGTTTCAGTATTGATCTATAAACAGATGTTACATCATTCGCATTCAGATCGCAGAGATAAAATAAAATTCAATTTTTACAATAATAAATGATTATTTCCATTCTAAAAAATTACTATTTTTACAAAAATATTTATATTCATTTGTTATTAGAAATTTTTTGTCCATATTCAGATCGGAATGGACCAATGAATTTTGTAATTAAATAAATAAATAAAAATAGTTTTTATATAATAATTATATAATTTCAATGTTTTTAAATAATATTGTAAAATTGTATATTAATCTAAAGAAATTGTTGTGTCTGGGATTCAAATAACTCTGGACACTCTAATACTACGGGCTAGTCAGGTCTAATTTAGGATTACTTAAGTCTAGTACTAGAGACTACTTAGGACTAGCCAGATCTAACGTGGGAGTTTTTAGAACTACTGCTACTAGTTAATAGTACTTTTTCTAAAAAGTCTAAGTTGGGTCTAAGTTTGACTTAGTATTACATAAACTTCTAATTTTAAGTAATTAACATACTGGAAGTAATATATTTGGTAAGGGAATATTTGGTCAATTGTACTTAACTATCCCCAATCTTTATGTGTCCATATGGATGTACATATATTTGTAGTCATTGGCTAATTGGCTTGTATGCATTTATTAATTTCTATATAGCAATACTCATTAAATGGTGATTAAGAATAGACATCTTTCAAAACTGAATTCCATTAGGAAGCATAAGAATATTGTTGGATTGAGTTTTTTTGTTATGTGATAGATTGTATAATAACGTACATTGTTTCTAAACTGCAGGTATTTTATACACAGTGACGGATGCGATAATAAATCAACTTTGTGTCAGATTTCAATCTGTCCAGCAACTATGTGCACATTGCGTAAATTTATTAACCTTTTATCCTTCCTCGACTTTTTTATAAAAATTTAAAACATGAAAAACATTTTCAGTATTACAAAAAGAAAATATAAAAACATGTTAATAAATTTTCAATAATAATTGATATCTTAATAATTTTTATTGCCAAATTATTTATATGTTATTAAGTAATCAAAATAATATGAAAATCTATTAATTCAGATGTCAGCTTATGATAATGATACTTTCTTCATGAATGAATTAACCATAAACAATTTCTTAATTGAAAATGATTCGAAATTGAAATTTATGAGAATAAATGATAAAATATTGGAGTTTAATGTGCACGCAATAAATCCCCATTACGTAATCTTCCGGATTTATTTCGTTCGCTTTCCGTTGTACGCGGAACGAAGAAACGATGCTCGAGCAGAAGAAACTTTTCTTTTAATAAATATCAGATTCCTTTGCATCCGCAAAAACCCACCCTCTTCCTACTAATTCCATTTATTATTTTTTTTATTCCCATCTCTTTGGTTCTCTAAACCAAAGCTGTGCCACTTTTAAAGCTCTCTTGCACACAAAACCCGGATATGGAAGTACATATAAAAGTTTGGAAGCTCATCCCCCCGAAACTGAAAACACAACTATACCATTTGCACAGGTGCAAAAGCAGCCGAAAAAAGAAAACAAGGGAAGAAAACAAAATTTACCTTCGAAAAAAAATAAAAATAATAATCACGCAGTGTAATTTGAATTATTCATAATTACATGGCTCCACCTGCGATGATTATGACATCCACTCACATTTCAACACATAAAACTCATTCGGTGACGACGCAAAGTTTTCATTATGAATATTAAAAAAGTTTTCTCTCTTTCTCTCGCATACAGATTTTCCGTATTTCTCGGGATAAATTTCCATTTCGATATTGCGCAATTTACACGTAAATTACGGCGACGCCATCCTTCGGCAATTATAATCCGTCTTCATCCAGGAACATTAAATTTGTTAGCTGATGATGAAAACAAAACTTCGTTACGCAATTATAATTTTACAATTGCTCGAATTTGAAAATCAGCTTTGTTTTATGATTTATGTTTTATAACACAATCTTATTTTAATTATATAATTTTGATTCTATAAAAAAGTAACAACACAAGTAACATATTATTTTTTTTATAAAAATTGATCCAAAATTGACTTTTTAATATGTATCTAATCGAACTAATTTGTAACAAAAATGTGTTCGAAAACCGAAATTATTGAAAAGTAATTGAGATGATTTAAGAAACTAATGCATTGAGTATTTGAATTTTTACGAGCCGATGATTTTTATGGTAATATTTGGAGCGGAAAGCGATTTTAAATTTTCATAGCCTAATTTGCAAAAGACCCTGAGAATATCCCTGAATAACGAATGGGGGAGCCCACGAAAAGTGTCGGTTGCGGTGTGAAAAACGAACGAAAGATGCAAAAAAAAAGGTAAAAAAGAAACGACGGAAGAGGCGACGGTGCAGAGATGATGGAAACCGCCCGCCGTTCCGGGTTGTATTTCAACACTCGATTTTTCCATCCGATATGTGTTGCAAATAAAAAGTAATCCTGGTTTTCCTGCAGCCTTTGCACTGTAATTTTCTCTCGGCCGCACCTCCGAGCTCTCTCCTGGTAATTTTGCAAGAACGAGCAGCCAGAAATTTGCATGGAAATATGATCACCATTAATCCGAGGGCTGCGTTCATTTCCTACACATTCACAGCTCCGACTCCCCTTTGCGAACCCAAAACCATCCCCTTTCGTTCGACCCCGTTCGACAATCCTTTCACCGCCGCCTCTAATATTTCATCTCATTCAGAGCATCCGGTACATCCGAAGACACAGACTTATACGCAGGATTATTTCGATGACGCTTGGTTGCGTTTATTGCGTAATAAACGTGTCTCAATTCCGGGACGCTATTTTCTGTCAAAATAAGTTTATTTTACGCGGAGTGGAAAAGCACTTCAAATAATGGCAATTTGGAGGAGTGCCAGAGGAACAGAAAAGTTCAACTGATATTTACCACACGTTTTATGATTATTAGATTTTATATAGAAAGCGAGAAAGGTACGAAGAAGAAATGATGAAAGGGAGAACATAGTTAATATTTCCAATCCATCCATCATACTTTAACTTATTTTGTTCATTCACTTTTTTTGATAATTTCTTTGGACATCTTAATTATGTATTATAATTAGACTAAAACAAGAAAATTATAATTAATGTTGTCAGTTTTATCCTATTTTTTTTGCTCAAATTACTCACAACTAATTTTTTCTGTTATCTAATTCACCTATAAGTAAATATAATAAAATGTTTTCTTTTATATAAACTTTTGTTAAAAGTGTTAATAGTCAAAAGTTAGTAACAGATACGAATTTGTAATTAGGATTGAATAAGATTTTGAAGTGGAAATTCATTGGAAAGTTAGTTAGGCAGAAATTATCTGTTAGTCGAGTTTGTGAATTGCATTCGCTCATAGAATGTGCTCATATGGTTCCGTCTGCTGGAACTGTGAATATAGTAGTAGTCCTGACACTTGCATCCAGTTGTTGGAACAATGCGTGGATGCGAGTGTGAAAAGACGAGACAAGGATGGAACGAACGATGTTGCCGCCACTGGCATTGAAATGTTGGCGGGGCGATGCTTGGTTGGATGTTTGCATATCAGTTCACAAAAGCCGCGTAATTGATAAACCGGGTGAAGGAAAGACGCAGGGGTGGCGGAACACGGGGGGGAGGCGGCAATGGCGCTCAGAACAATAAATAAACTAAATGCGGAACGCGCGTTCCGTTTTATTATCGGCAAACCATTGTCTGCCCATACACATCCAGCATTCGCCGGAAATAGCGTTTCCATTATTCGAAATTTTACGGGTTTGGTTTGGAAACGCTCTCGATACGTACGTACACACATTTCCTTTCAACAGTTAGTACCAACCACAAAAAAAAGAACTTTTTTGAAAACGGATTTTTATTTTCAATCTCTTCGTTTGCACCACACACATTCACGGAAAAGGAAAATCGATAACTAATTTACCGCCCCACGGCGCCCCATTTGCTTTGTAAGTAAAGGAAACAGGCCGGGGAAATTAGAAATTAATATCCAGAAGATGGCGGGAGGTGGATGGAAAAAGTTTGCAATAAATTTCAAGCGAAAAGGAGACTTCTGAATCTCTGTTGTTACCGCGCTAACGAGGCCTTGAAATTGTCATGTCATCATCATTACCGCCCCTTTCATTCCCGGACGCCATCTTCGTTCTTTCAATCTTCCCTTTTTTTTTCCTCCCTCTCGGCAGATCAAAACTGCCATCGGAGTGCGCTAATTGCTTCCGGTAGGAAGAAGATTTCTCATATTATAGTTCCCTTCGAAATGGATACAAGAACAAAAAAAAATAAAAGAGGCGAGAAGCCCTTTAAAAGGAAACTAGTCCTTTGAAACATCTGCTACAGTTGATGGCGAATATTCAAAACGATATTTTTTTATACGCGACAGTCCTAAACTTTATAAATTTGATATAAAACATTCTCTAAATAAATTTGTTTTTAATTGGTTATTAATAATTTATTCAAAACATCTAAAAATTACATGCAAAAAATAATATAAATTCTGTTTACTCTTTTATTCATCTTCATTATATTTGACTAGTGATTTCCATACATACAAAGAAATTAAAACAACAAAATATTTAAACATTCCCAAATATGGTCAGGCAACGTGAAACACCTGCGATAACACCTGCGATTTAATTTAAACCTACGTGAACACCTGCGTTTTAATAAAACACCTGCGTTTTATTTGAATACCTGCGTTAATACCTGCAATTTAATTTAAACCTACGTGAACACCTGCATTTTATTTGAACACACGCATTTTAATTAAAACCTACGTGAACACCTGCGTTTTAATTGAAAACTACGTGAACACCTGCGTTTTAATTGAAAACTACGTGAACACCTGTGTTTTAATTGAAAACTACGTGAACACCTGCGTTTTATTTGAACACCTGTGTTTTAATTGAATACTACGTGAACACCTGCGTTTTATTTGAACACCTGCGTTTTAATTGAAAACTACGTGAACACCTGCGTTTTATTTGAACACCTGCATTTTATTTGAACACCTGCATTTTAATTGAACACCTGCGTTCTTATGGAACACAATTCTTATTTGGTCACTAAAATGAGTGCGTTTTGCACATTTGCATAATTCATAAGAAAACAATAAAGAACACCTGCGTTTTAATTGAACACCTGCGTTAATACCTGCGATTTAATTTGAACCTACGTGAACACCTGCATTTTACTTGTACACCTGCATTTTAATTAAAACCTACGTGAACACCTGCATTTTATTTGAACACCTGCATTTTAATTAACACGTTGACGGACAGTAGAAACAAGTGAAATTCGAAAAT
>NW_017095560.1:0-40945 GCF_001412225.1 Nicrophorus vespilloides
ACAATACAAGTGTACTAATAACATTTCATTCATAGATTTATTAAAAATAATCCAAACATTTGTGTTTACAAACTTTCAAAATTGATTTTAACATTATTTATTAGATAATTTAAATTCTTTATGATTTCCTTTATTATAAGTTATTTGTATCTTCCACTCTACAGTCGATATGATTTTAGTGACTTATGTAGCTTTCTTAACCTTTTATTTTGCTATTATCAAAAGTTCCATAATTTTCTAATTTCTTCTAAAACAATTAATTACAACAAAAGTGTACTAATAACATTTAATTTATAGATTTATTAAAAATAATCCATATATTTGTGTTTAAAAACTTTCAAAATTGATTTTAACATTATTTATTAGATAATTTAAATACTTTGTGATTTCCTTTATTAGTCACTTGTATCTTCCACTCTACAGTCGATGTGATTATAGTAACTGAAGTAGATTTATTAACCTTTTGTATTACAATTATCAAGAGTCCATAATAAGTAACAAAATATCATATGTTTCTAAATATATAAAACTGGAAACAAGCATGTGTCCTGATCAATGGAGATTGCGTCCTTAACAACTGACATTATATTTGTAGCAACCTTAAAAATTGTAAATAAATGAGATTATATCGTTAATGGGTGCTGCCAGTAAATCGAACATACAAATTATACAATGTTCATTGATGAACATATTGTGAATAAAATTATATGACATAAAAAAATATCATTAATAACTATTATACACTGATAAAGGAGTATTCATCTTTAACAAAGACTACAACATAGTAACAATTGCGATATACAAATTAAAACTAAAAAATAGTACTAAATTCAAATATAATAAAATAAATATAGTTACATGTTTTTCAATATACTTTTGCAAATAAATTATATTTTCTTTATAAGTTTCGATTAGATTAGATAATTATATGCGTATTCTAAATATTCATTGAGTTATTTACAATGATAAGATGAACATGTGTTAAAATGTGGAATTGTATACAATCTATAATTCTAGGATTTTTTTTTTATTATTTCCAGGTAAAAACAAACTCGGAAGACAAAATTTTCTATTTTTTTTATTTATTTTAACATTTTCAAACATAGACTTTTCTCCAGACGTTGTATCAAAGCCGCCCGATAGCAAGTTTTCTTTTCGTTATTTTTTTTAATAAAACTGTTTAATTATGAAACGTATTTATATATACATTCAATTATATTTCTTTTAGTAATTTTGATTAGCTCTTAATTATTCAAACGAGCTTGAAACCAAAATCTTTGATTTTGATTTTTTATTTTCCGGGAATTCGTATTGAAGTCACATTTCCCGGGAACAAACAAAACATCGAGGAAAAGTTACACATTGTGTTTGAAATATTTTTTACATAATAAAATATTAAAATTTGAGTTCATTTTGTTACATAAATAAATAAATTGAACTCAAAATTATTTTGGCAATGTAGTAGAATCGACCCTTTATTATAATCCTCCCTTATTTAGTGGGAGCTAAACATCGACACGTGCAAAGGCTTAAGTTAATTTGCATTAAAAACAAACTAATTTGTTTACACAGATTTATTTATCTGTGTAATTGCCAATTTATTTTTTCTTATCACAATTTTTAACACTTAGGTGGTGAGTTTTGGTGACAAAATTATAAACATGTATTGGAAAATATAATACTTTTGCGAAACAAAAGTTAATGCATGTATTGTGTATTATTTTTTTATAGAAAACTGATTCTAATAATTGAATGAGTTTTTGTCTACGAAGGACATCTCTATGGATATACATAGAAGTAGCAAATCACGAGCGTGCAAATAAATCTTGTCCCTCCTCCTCTTGCATTGTTGTATCTATATCATCGCAGACGCATGATGCAAAAAAAAAAAGAAGATATACATCGACAGAAGAAGTTGGTGGAACGACCAGTTGGGGAGGGATTGGAAGAGAGAAAAAGTACTGGCAGGGAATGGCATGTCCATTTCCGTATTTGAAAGATACATTTCGGCGCCGTTTCCCGGGCCAAGCGTTGGTTGGCGCCTTGCCCATCCTCCGGGATGGTGCCGGTTGGACGCCGGCTCATCCCCAGAAGCTCAGAGAACTATCAACCAGCCACCCCCACGACCGCCGCCGCTTCGTCCTCCTCTTCCTACGCCATCTCCACCATTTCTGCAATCACCGCCGTCGCCGCCCCTCGAAATGTGGACAGTAAAATAACAAATTGTTATAACCCCAGGCTCACAAAAAGATACCGACGTTAATGTTGTGTTTTTTTTTGTCCCCGGCCCCAAATCCAGTCATACTTGTTCGAACCGAGCGGCTCGTTCATAAATTCCAAATCTTTTTGCTTTTACCAATTCAAACAAACATTTAGGCATGATTTATATATTACTGTATAAACTTATTTCAATAATACTTAATTAAAACGAGTATAAAATATGAAAAAAAATATTGGCTAGACAGATATAAGTTCCGAATTTATGAAAGTAAATATTAATAATATTGACAAGTATGCCTTGAAACGAAAAATTTTGAAAGTTGAAAGGTTCTAGAAGTTAATTTTACCCGGATTATTTTTGGAAATGGTAAATTTAAGATAAAATATCTCGAAAACATATGAAAAGTTGTTTTGGTATAGAAAATTGTAATAATTTGTTAAATTTGTTAAAAAAGTTAAATAAACTAAAACTTATATAAAATTACGTTTGGTTTAGTGTCCAATGTTTTGAGTGGAAAAAATATAGTAAATTGTAGAGATTGTTATAGAGTTTGTAAACATATTTATTTCAATAATCGATTGCATTTTGTTAAAAATTATTCTTGTTTCATACATTGAAATAAATTTTAAAAACTTTCTTCTTTTTCATTTATTTCAATGAAATCAATGGAATTGAAAGTAAAGAAACAACAAATATTTATTATAACCATTAATTTTAGTTATGTTGTTAAATTCTTTAAAAAAATGAATCGATACTAATATTTTGTTGATATAACATTTTATAAGATATGATCATCGAAGGGAAACCGAACATGAATATGTGTGTAGATAATAGTTTGAGGAATGTTTTGAGTGCACGTCTTGTTGGATTTCGTTGTATAACATGTTTTATAATTTATAAGCGGTGCGTGTGTAATCGAGCGTGGAATCGGCGTTACGCAACCGTCCGGAGACGGGCCTGCACTCTGCAGGATTTGTTTGTACAAATCGGGGGTGGGCCGCTAATTCGAGATGGGGGTGCGGAGTTTGGCGTCGCGGCGCCGCGCATTACCGGCGCCAGCAAACTTCGAGATCCATCCTGACTGGATCCGCGGGTCCCGCCGTCGCCTCCGCCTCCACCGCCGCCCCCGCGTCTGAACGGTCCCCTGGATATGATAATAGTTTTATTTACTTTATTTATGGATGTTTTCGACTGCTCTCCTCGGAAAATGGCATTTGTCAAAATAACAATGGCGCGCGTGGGAAACGCATTCGCCATTTGAAATTCGAGTTTGTGGATGAGGGGGTGAAGGAGATGAGGCGAGGGGTGAAACTGAAAGGATGGATAGATGGATGGATGCAGGCCTAGTGTTCTTCTTTTCTTATGTCCTTTTTGTTTTTCTCCGGTTTGTTTCCACGTCCTTTCTTGCTATTCTCGACGCGAAGGGTAACTTGAGGACAATTAAAGTGATGAAATACTTTTTCCTGTTTGTTGTCGGGCAGCGTCTTTGTACGAACTCTGTTTTCCATAAACAAGGGGGGTGATTTGATAGAATATCATCATCCCCATCTCAATCGATAATACGAAAACAACATCATTGCAATATAATTCAACAACAAATTATTGCTTAAAAATTCAATAGGAATTATTATTATAGTTCTAATTATGAAATTTGTTTTCACACAAAATTGAAAAAAAAAAATTATTAACTCCGAAATTCTTTATATATTTACTATATTTTCTTGCTATTGCTTATTGTGTGCAACATTTTAACAAATAGAATATCAATTCAATGATTGGCAAATGTTGAATCTCTTTTCAATAATCTAAAGGATTTTAAGCATTTATTGTAATTGCAACATTCACAATTATTAAAATATACTCCAGTAATTTTTAATTTGGCGAAATGTAATTTCCAATTATAAAGGATCGTCAGCTAACTTTATAAACAGAAAAATGCATTTTTTCTTTTTCTCTGTATTCTGAACACACTGGAACCTTGCTTAACGAGCAATTCGCATAACGAGCATTTTGCTTAACGAGCACAATTAATTGTAGGAAAAATGACTCGCTTAACGAGCGACGTTTTGCATAACGAGTGACGATGAGACAAGAAGTCCCGGATTTCGTGTCTTCTACATCATTTTTAAAACTTGTGTAATCATATATGTGTATTTTTGAATATGTTTCACTATATGAGTAAAAATCCGGAAATTTTAGAACGGATTAAACTTGTTCCACTGTATAATTGTTATTTCTCAATTAAAAATACTAAAGTCAATAGTAATTATAGTATATTATTTACGTGTGTTTTATAATTATTTGTTTTTTTACAATTTTCACATTAATTTAATTTACCATAAACAAAAATTTGTTTAGAAATTTTGTAAAGAACATTTTTTTAAATGATTGTTTTATTTCTGACACCAAATGATGCTCAAAGTTCTTTCATTATTGAGTTTTGTAAGGAATAGATGAATAAAAAAATAGATATAATACAATTGAAATTACATGATTTAAATAATACAATTATGACTACGTAACTAATGGATAAGTGATTAGTATATTTAGAGAAATGTTTGACAAATTTTCAAAAATAATCTTTATCAAAGTAATGTACAAATAATTCGGTTTTATAATTATTTAACAGGTAATGTTAACGTTATTGTCGACGTTTATTCTACAATAATTTAAAATTATTATATTAACAAAAGACTTAAGTCTTTTGTACAATCAAATTCTAATAATAATTCTATATCAATTAAGACAAAAAATATAACTGCCCTAAGGGCTATCAATCTAAATGTTTCTGCATGGGAATATACATTTTCTATGTGATATAGAATAAAATAATAAATATATACAATAATAGAATAACATGATTTGATATATCAAACGTAAACGCAACCAATGAATAAAGAAGACATAAATATATGTACATCTGGATTACATACATGTAGGATACTTGAATTTGGGAAGGATATCTAGATTTTGAAAGACATATGATTTGGAAAGCAAGAGGAACAATTTGAGTCTTTGGAAATACATTTCTCATCTTTCGAGAATTTTGGTTTTAGAATAAAAGAGATTCTTGTGGATTGGAGCAGAACGTTTGTATCCGCAGAGCTTTTCTAAGACTGGATTTTGGCAATGGGAAAGAAACAATAGTTATAGATTGGACAGCAAATTGATTTATATATGGAAATTTCCTAATATTTAATTAGAATAAAAGAAATATATTTTATTTCCAATGAAATGTTATGTATTTGACAGAAATACTTAGCTTGATAGCCATTTGGTCAAAATTAAAACCAATTAAAAATATAGTAAATCGCCAACTATCCGGGTCTAAATTTACCGTGGAAAACTATAAAAAAAATACAGATTACATTATAAAATGATTAAAAATATGTTTTTGCATATCAATAGTTTTTAAAATCAAATTAAAGGGATGTTTGTATTAAACGAGTTTAACAATTATCCGTATTTTAACTTTTTCCAATTACCACGAGTAAGTAATTTTTTTCTAATAATTATTTTTTTGCAATAATCACGAAAAAATATTTATTTTAATTTCTTATATTCATTAATTTATTTTAATTTATATACAATAGCAATAATACAAATATATTATCTACTGCAAAGGGCTATTGATTATAAGTCTTTTTTTTTTATAAATATCATTAGTGATGATTTTTTCACAATAATTGGTGCATATCGATATAGATTGTTAAAGGGTTTTGCATTTTTTTCTTTTTTTCCTACTTTTTCATTTGGCTTCCGCATTACGCGCCAACAAGCCAGCCACTGTCTGTTCAGTCAAAGCACAAAAACCAAAATAACACTTTATTCTTCGGATTTCTTCTTTAGCCCAAATAATTAAAGTAAACAGCTTTTTCCAATTAAACCATAACTTCCTTCTTCAGCCCAAATAATTAGCATAAATCTTAAGATATGACCAAGCGCCATCTATACGAAAACTGATGACCTGCAAGGTACAGCATTCTCTCCACCAGATTTCGCTGCAATGCAGTGTTCAACTACACGAACCACTGTACCATGAATCTATAGTTTCCTTCTTTATTACAATTATATTTAATTATATTTTAATATTATTGATGACCTCAAAAATTAATAAATCAATATACCCATCAAATTTATTATTTAACAAATAAATTGCCAATGCATACAATTTAATGAAATAATTAATCAATACACAATGTTGTTGACAACAAATATTGCATAGTTAACGTAAAACATGATATCATTATTAATGTTTCCAATAATGTAAACATACCAAATTTTGTGTTTGAAATATAATGTGAGTTATGTAATTAATAAAGCAATGAATACAATTAAATCTAATGACCAACTGTTGTCTAAAGTTCGATTTTACTTACTTTATGTGAAATCAAACTTTCTTATCTAATATAACAATAGTAATCTAACAAAAATTTAAAGTTTTAGCACTTTGCAACAGTTTTTAATGATTGAAATAATCAATATTTATGTTAATATTTTTTTCATAATTATTATAGTTATAAATTGAAAGGTAAAATGTGAAAAAATGACTTTTTATATATATATATATAAATGTTACATTTTCTCTGTTATTATTTTTGTTAAAGATTGTATGTTGTCTTTAGAATATAAGGTAAAATATAAAGCTAGCGTTTTAATAATATTTTTTTATGAACTTTCCTTCAAGACTGGTAAGACAATTTGCATAGTAAATAAATGAGCAGGAGGAGCTGAAGCTGTTCATTAAAATGACTTTCTACATAGAATACACCATCTGCTTTTATATAAAACGAAGTTTAACGAAGATAGGAAACGAGAAACCAAACACAGCGGAAAGTAGTGAGCACAAACGAAATAGAGAAACAAATTGTTGAATGCCTTGGATTCGCGAAGAAAGTAAGTCGAGGAGGAGAAGCAGATTTGCACGTGATTCAAAAGTTTTGAAGGAACGTCTAGAAACTTTGCGTCCCAAGTATGCGTCGTAATTAAAAGCAAGTAGGTAAATGGAGGAGTGAGAGAGAGATATATTTTAAAGAGACTTTGCCCTATTTAAGGAATAATTATATTAATTCCGAGATTATGATCGAGAACCAAGAGCACCGAACCGAAGGAAAAAAGTTTCACCGTTTATCCGTAAGGACGAAAATAATCTTCAGGAAGTTTCGAGGTGCGAAAAAAATAGTAGAAGAAGTTTTAATTAATCCAGAAAGATGAAACAGAAAAATAATGTATTTAAATTAATGATCTTAATTTGTAGTTTAGTTACATTTAGTTTAACTTCAGATTTATTGAAAAAATTTAAATTAATAGAACAAAATAGAAAATTTTTATTGAATAGATTTCAAAACATTTTATTAATTCAGTAAAATAAATATTATTCCCTAAATATAAATTTTCAAAAATAATCTTTATCAAAGTAATGTACAAATAATTCGGTTTTATAATGATTTATTTTTTAGCATGTGATGTTCGTTCTGACGTTTATTCGACAACAATTTAAAATTATTATATTAACAAAAGACTTAAATTTCTCTAAATATATTTTTTTTGTTCAAATATTTCTGGTAATTGCATTCTTTATCATAGATGATGTTTTAGAAAAAAAAAATTATAATAGACGTGAATGGTATGAAATAGGAAACCTACATATAGCATTTATTTGATTTCGATAGATTTTGTTAAAAATATATATTATTCCAATATTCAAAACGTCAATATCTTCAGGTTATTCAGGTTTGTATCAAATCTAAAAAGATAAGCAATATTTTTTTTGAAATATGTATTAATTAGAACGTAGTTCTTAATGAAAATGATATCAGAATTGATAATTTTTGTAGTGGTTTATTGTCACTTAATTTTGGAATATATAACAACGTTGTGCTTAAAAGAAGAAAAAAAATAAATGTTCTATATTGTATATTTCTATCAAGGTTTAAGTTAATGATTTTATACTTTAAATGAGCGAATTATTAATTTTCCAATTCAATCTTTCTGATTCTCGAAAAGCTGTTAACCTTCCATTTTATTTGATTTAATTCAAGTTGACAGAGATTTGTAGTATTTCCTGTTCAATTATAGATTCCTATATTAATTACACTCATAAAAGAACATATAAATGATTGTTTCACAATTCAATACTATTTTATACCAATAAAAAACTATTAGATGCAGTTGATTATTTTATACTATTGATGGGTAGTTATGAAACTTAAGGGTCTATATCGAAATACCGACAATCAAATTCTCGATATTCAAAATCCCGACAACCATAATGCCGATAGTATCAAAATCCAAACAATATATTTTATTATTTGATATAGATTTATTCATAATAAACCTTAACAATAAGAAATAATCTGAAATGTAATTAGATTATTTCTTATGGGATTGTGGTTGCCGGTATTTTGAATGTCGTAATAGTGATTGCATGAAACAACTTATTTTGTAACTGATTGTATATCATTGGAATTAATACTTAAATGTTTTTATAGATTTTGCAATTTACCGATAAATTAAAAAAAGTCCATTTTAATTTATTGTTGATTATATAACATAGATTTGAAAAGTTTGTGTTAGATAAGATCTAATTTTACTGATAGAAAAATAAACATTAATTTCTTGCTATACACAATTTCACCAGTAAAGTTGAATATAAATGTTTCCGATTAGTAATGAGCTGGGGATTCCGACTTTGAGTTATGCAATCGCTTCCGTTAGTAGAGGTTTGTGAATATGTTTGTCGACAAAGAAGTATTCCATTGGGTTTCAACGTGAAAGTTGTATGTGTAATAATGGTGGGGTCTGTCGTTCTCCTTGATGGCGAAGGTAAAAGTCAGTCCGTTGCCGTCTAGCGAGAAAGAATGCGTGCCGTAGGAGCTTTAACGAGAAGCGAGAAATGTCCGTGAAGTGAGAACACAAAGCCAAAGTGGAATAAAGTATTTGCAGGATCCGGAGGGCGTATAATAAATACCTTCATCCCTTGCACACTTGAATAGGTAGCTTAATAAACATGATTGGAATATTTAGTGTATGATATTCAATTAAGTGCGGCACGGAATTTCGGTTCGTCGAACAATTAGCGACCCTTTAATGCTAGCGAATCCCGTCAATTCCTCCCAAGAAGCGCAAAGCCCTTTGGCCATAATGGTGATATCTTTGGAACTTCCTGGCGATTGTTTAGATCCGTCTCACCGCGGCCTTCATCGGAACGCATTGATTCTACTTTCACTGACAACCGCAGCGCTTGAATTATTTAGAAAATATATTTTATAGAATCCATTTGCAAATATTCAGAAAATTTTGTGAAAGCTTCAAATATGTTTTTTTTTAAACAGTTAAAAACAACAATATTTCATTATTTAATGTACTTTAATTTGCAGGAATTACGTAGTGGAATATATCAAATTGGAACATGTGCGTCAGAGCGGTAATCTTGTTGTTGGTGGCTTTACTTTGTGGATTGGCAGCCGGTGGTTACATCCCCCCAGGACCAAAGTACCGATGTCCTGAGCAGAAATTGCTACTGCATCCTTGCACTTGCGAGACCGAATCCGATGTGGGAATAAGCGTTCGCTGCGAGAATACCAATTTAGCCAGCATGAGTATTGGCCTGCAAAATCTGGCCACCTTCAAATTGCCCATCGAAACGTTGACCTTGCACAAATGTCATATTGGTATGTACTTATCAGTGTAAACAGAATCGGTTTGGTGTCCTAAAAAGAAACCAGAGTTGAATTTATGAGATGAATTGAATTGAGTTTAATGTGAAGGGTTTCTAGTGATTTTGATTTTCAAACTGTATATTATAATAGAAAAGGAGAAATTGAATCGCACTTCAACTGTAGACCGAGTTGTTAGGCTACTGTTAGCATTACATTGAAATGCAGGAGAGGTATTGCATTGGAAACTTGGGAAACGTGCTCGATTTGCATTACAAATCACTAATGAACTTCCTCGTAGCAGCTGATATTAGAAGATCTTATTATTTTTAAACTAATAAACAAAGATTTGGAAAATACATTTTATATAATTCATGTGAATATTCATAAGAAATATATGAAATCGTATTACATGCTAGAAAGACTTCGTCAAAACTTAAGGACGTAAGTCGAAATGGTTGTAAGTTGACTTTCATACAAAAGCCAAATTTTATAGGTTTTCTTACTGATTTTTAACTACAAATAATTAAACAATTATTTTTACGCGGTTTTAAAGTCTTCGATTAGTCCGTTTTCAATCAGCAACAAGTCCTAAGATCAATAGCAATATTTCATAATATTTAAAGATTTGTTATTTGGTGAAAAGATCAAATAGGTATAAATAATGTCTTTGCTTTCATATTTTTTTTTTGTATTCTGATCATATATTCTAGATATGAAAATGGCTTTATAATTTAGAAATAGAAAATTATAATTAAGTGTAAATTGACTCTTCGGTCGAGATCCGCACATGACACGAACATCAATTTTATAGATTAGATTCCGTAACGGGTATTGCGCGCACGGCATTAGAAATTTTCCGCGATTTTGTTTATTTGTCCTCCTCACCACCATTTACGAGAAATGTAAGAGATTGAGAGCAGACGGCTTTCCCGTTCGTCTTTAATGGGACAACATCCAATTCAGCTCGCGTGTTCAAGAAGCCGATGAACAAGATAACACGAACGGAGAAGACCTCGACTACCGTACAGACGACGAACCCGCTCTTGGATGTTCTGCACGACTTTCCCGACCAACATATCTCCCATATCAACTAGCACACCTTTAATTACCGGCTTCCCGACACGTCAGGATAAATCGCATTTGGCGTTAAGAGCCATAACGCTTAATTGAAACCATTTAACTCTCACGATTCACACGTTTCCAATTCTTGTGTTTACTTTGTAGCTCGTCTCTTTGGAAGTCTGCTGTACAAGTTAAAATTGCGGATACTTGTGATCGAGGATACGCCTTTGGAGAAGATCGAGGAGTATTCGTTCTTAGGTGTGAACAACACTTTGAACGAGCTCTACGTGTACAACAGCATATTGAAGGAGTTCCCCAAGGAAGCGTTTCAGGTACGAACGGTTTCGCTCATTATTTACAATCATTGCAGTGAAAACGCTCTCAGATTTTAGGTAATTTGACGATTATGAAACTGGACGGACACAGGATTACGACGCTGCAGAAAGATGCGTTCTTCGATACGGAACTGGCTGGTAAATTGCTGAGGCTACAAATATCCAACGGGAATTTATCCGATCTCCTTGTGGAGTCGTTGCAGCCTCTGAGGAAGCTTAAATACCTGGATCTGCACGGAAATCAGTTGAAAACTTTGAAGAAGAACCAGTTCAAGGGGTTGAGAGACACCGAGGTGCTCGACCTGAGTCATAACAAAATAACGAAAATTGATGGAAGCCATTTGGCCGATCTGACTAAGCTCGGCTTCTTCAACGTGTCGCACAACGAAATCACCGAACTCAGCAGGTAACCACATTATAATATTAAAATCCGCTTGATTGCGTAACAGAAAAACAGCTAAAACCCAAAATAAAACATAAAAATAATTATAACAAAAAATAATATGCGAAATTCGCGTTCCGGTGTTTTCCGTACTCGAAATTTTGACATGTGACAACTGCAGCCAAATATGAATTAAACTCGCCACGTTAAATATTTCAATAAAACATTGTGCCAATTGTGCATTGTTATTATTGAAACTGACTGAATTTGAAAATGATTTGCAGCATTTTTTTTTATTATGATCGTTTTATTTTCCTTTTTACAGGGGAGCTTTTGCGAGGAATGCCGTACTGAAGCTGCTGAACATGTCGCATAACAAGATCAGGAAACTGGATTCGAACTCTTTCCGTGGCATGCGTTTCTTGAGGAGACTTTTCCTGTCGGATAACGCTATCTCGGATGTCGGGCGGGGAACGTTCGCTTCCATCGGCAGGATCGGAACCATCGATCTCGCCCGGAATTCCATCAAAAAGATAGACTATCAGATGTTCCACCAGCTTAACTTCATAGAGGTAAATGCATTGCTTATAAACACAATTTATAAAGATTCCGACTTTCCGTAAACTGCTTTCTAAAGTCGAATCGGATTTAACGAATATTCAATTCATAATTTAAAATACAAGTAAAATTATTTTTTTTTACATAATATTTTTTTTTAGGTATTGGATGTATCCGAAAATAATGTGACAGAGATACAGAAGGGGGCTTTGAAAGATTTGTTTTTGACGAATATCAATTTTTCTCACAACGCGATAGCTTCTATAGAGAACGGGGCATTCGTGAATTGCGCCAACATGACTATACTGGATTTGTCCTATAACAATCTGAAGATGCTCCCTAAGAAGACTTTCGATGAGACAACATACGCAAGCGAGTTGAACATGGCTTTCAATTACTTAACCGAACTAAACCAGGTGTGTGATTTATTTATTATTAATTTTATGTGAGAGTAATTCAATGTACTTCAGATCCCGCTACACAATATGACCGGATTGAAGATCCTGAATGTAACGTACAATATGCTAACGAAAATACCGAGACACACCTTTCCAAAGTTGTACGAGCTTCACACTATAGATCTTTCCCATAACAACATCTCGGAAATATTCAATGCCGTTTTCCAAACGCTTTTCTCTATACGAATTCTCGACTTAAGCTACAACAGTCTTGAGACCATTAAACCAAGTACGTTCGGGCCGATCCCGACGATGTTAGATTTAGATTTGAGCTACAATAGAATACGTGATATGTCGAAGGGTGCCCTCGCACGTATGGGTGGCATGAGGCAATTAAAGATGAGCGGAAACGAGCTGCATACGTTGTTCATTCTGCCAATATCTGTCGCTCATCTGGATCTATCTAGGAACAAATTTGAGAAGATACCGCCGAAGCTGTGGCCCTCGATGAACTCGCTTCTAAGTTTGGATTTAAGTTGGAATCAATTAAGCGAAGGCTTAGAGTCCGAGAGCTTCAAGGGACTGTTAACACTGCAGCGACTGAATCTTGGTTATAACGGGATCAAGAAAGCGCCTTGGGCCGCCCTTGGTGATCTATCCTCCTTGCAGTACGTTTACATGGAGGTAAAGTTTGCGGTTGTAAAATGAAGACACAATTAAAACCGCTTAACTTCCGCAGGGCAACAACTTGACTAAATTGGATAAGGCCGCTTTCGGTCGTATGCCTGTGCTGTTCGAACTGAACCTGGCCAACAATCAGCTGAACAACATCAGCGCGAGAGCTTTCGAGGGTCTGATCCAGATGATCGTCCTCAATTTATCTAACAACAATATATCGCACATCCACGCAGAAGCAATGAAGGGTGAATACGAGCGATTTTCGTGGGATTGCGAATTAGTGTTTAATCGATGCATATAATTCCAGGATTGGTGGCGCTCCGAGAGCTGGATTTATCCTACAACAGAATAGAGAGGATTGACAACAAGACCCATGGATTATTGATGGATTGCCTCTCATTAGAGAAGGTAAATGAATCGAATGCTGGAGCGGTTAATTAGCTTAATTTCGGTTTCAGTTGGACCTGAGCCACAACAAGATCAGCTTCATCAACAGGAAAACGTTCCCGAACGAGCCGTATACGCCGTACAGGCTTAGGGAAATTGATCTATCATACAACTCGTTACCTGTTATTACCTACGACATCAGATTCGGTACATCGAAAGTGGAAAAACTCAATGTTTCGCATAACAACATAGCGGATTTAAGACGAGGTTCTTAATATAAATTAAATATAATTAATAAAATCGCTAATTTGTTTTTTTAATTTTAGGAGCTCTCGGAAATTTAACCATGTTAAGAGAACTAGATCTTTCCTTCAACAATTTAGAGGATATAACTAGTGAATTGGAATCATTTCGTTTACCGAAAAACATGTCCAGACTACATTTATCTCATAATCAGTTAAGCTTGTTACCATGGACGCATATCAAGAATGTAACTAAACTCGAATTGCTTGATATATCGTACAATAACTTTGAACGGTTTGATAATAATTTAACTGATTTGGTACTGCATAACACAAACGTTGTTTTCGAAGGTATTTGAAACTTGAAAAATAATTACTTTTTTGAAACCAACTTAATTCTTATATAGGGAACCCTTTGATTTGCGATTGCTTTACACGTCCACTGCGAAGGTACATTAATAAACAACTGCACGTGAAACAGATTTACAAAGATATCAGTTGTTTCGGCCCACCTTATCTGGACGAATTATTTTTACACGAAGTTCCCGATGACAGATTAACCTGCCCGGGTAACGTAAACATTTCGAGGATCATGGAGTCAGAACCAGGGGAGTACGACATCACTCCAGATTTTCGCTTCAGATCATTCCAGATGTGAGTACAAGCATGATGGTTTGTGTAAGTGCTCTCTCTGATCGTTTGCGTTTGCAGCAAAAATAACCAGATAAAGGTGAAGTGGCTGGTCGTCAAGAACGAGGACATCGGAGATCCTTATATAATCATCCAGAATACCCGGCAGCCCGATAAATTGCTCTACGAGAACACTTTGCCGTATTTCAAGAGGAGCGTCGAGATCGACGTAGCAAATTTGAGTGCATCCGAGGAAGTTGCTCCTCTGGATTTCAGCGAGTTCCAGCTGTGCGTCCTGGCCAGAGACAGTAGGGCCTTCGTGAGGAATAACTACAAGGAGCAGTGCAAAGATCTACCACCTGTTCTCGCGTTCGCTCATCCTCTCCGCAACTCTGTGATACTTACCATTACTACTCTTATACTCAATCTATATTATTTTATCCTCTGAAGCAACCTTGTTTCATTTACCAAATATATATATGTTTAAGATGTAAATATTTATTTTCGTCAACAGAGACTTGTAAAGTAGCAATAATAAAAAGGTTTTAATTAATTCTCGATGCATTTCGTAGATCTTGCATAAATCATTTGAACCTACTCGATGGATTAACTAGAGATAAAAAGAGATAGAGAGAGAGAAAGTCAATTGCGCTTGATTAATTGTAGTTTATAGACGAGGAATGAGGAAAACGTAAGACCATCCAGCATGCTAATAAAGACGAATCCCGAGCGGAGAGTGCACCGTCACGCCTTCGCCGTCTCCACCACAATTGCGTAATTAAGTATTTATTTGTTTGTGGATCTTCGGCGGCAGCAATTATTCTCCTGATAAATTCTCCCTCGTTAAGACTTCCGGACTTCTCTTAAACACCGTGTCTCGCCTTCGGTGCATTCGTTTTCCTTATCCTAGCAACTGCATCAGCAGTAAAAGCAATTTCTTTCTACCTCTTAATTGTAATTTGGTCGGTGCCACAAAGATTTCAGCACTTAACGAACCGCGAATTCTTAAACAATGCAAATTGTATCCGCCGCATAAGAAAGAAGAGAATTCATTAAGATCAAATACATCCTAATTCTTTACAAAATAAAGAAACGAAGATAATTTTATGACCCTTAACTATTTACTTAACTGTAATGATATTAATCTTTTTATTATATAATTTTTACAAAGACAAATCATAAACCTTTTAGTAGAAAGGATAATTAAATTGCAGCTTTCTGTAAATCGCTGTCCAGGATTTAAAATCTCCCATTGATAGTCGGACATTTACGTCAGATATTTTTCCATTTACGACTGAAATTATGACATTTACGTGATGCTCGGCGCATTCGGAAATTTCCATGTCCATGACGTGAATGCAGTTTATTCCTGCATCTCTTCATGCGGGTTTACATCTTGTTTCTGGAATACATTACACACCCATCCACACAAGACTAATGCACGTTTTAACTGCACTCCTCTTCTATCCAGTGAAAACGCGTACGCGAATTTATTTAATTGCAATTGAATATATTTTCGCTCTCTACGAACATTACGAATCCCATTAACCCAAGTGAACTTTAAATGAAGTGGCTTGTTGAAGAAATATGAATTCAAGATTTTAGTTAAATGTTTTTTTTTGCTTGCGCTATTCCATTTCAATTACTCGAATTGAAATATCTTTGCTTTATTGGGGCGTTTGAGACTTAATTCGCACTTGTAAGTCTTATCCGGTTAGGAAATTGCCCGGATTTAGGTCAAAGGGCGTTCGTCTCAGTCTAAAAATTTAATTTAGTTTCAAGCGAGAGAAGATTTATTTTTCTTTTCTACTACAGTCAACCCATGAATACCACAGTTAATTGGTTCAATTTCAAAACCGTGTTATTCGTTACTCCAGATTTATAAATGGACATTTGGATTTGGATTCGGATTTAAATTTTTATTTAATATTTGTTCTTAACTGTGTAAGATTTTGTACAACGATGAAAAGTAATTGCTTTTACATAAGGAAGTTTGTTGATTATCAAAAGACAAAGTTAGCAGCGTTTCATTGAAATCTGTAATAGAGTTCCTTTTGAAAATTGATAAATCTATAACATCAAAATTGATTGATTTTCATTATTTAATAATATGCAAACAAAATTACAAGGAAAAATGTGAATCTCGTTGAAGTTCAATAGAAGAAGTTCATAGATATCTATAATTGTTAGAAATATTTAGACAAACTTGTATGAAGAATGAAAATAATGAAAAATTTGAAAAGTAAAATTAAGTTTCCAACACGTGGATTTTACAAATTTTGGAATTGCAAAGACATTCGTAAAGAATACGTCAGATTAACAAATTATCCATTAACCATTGTTTTTATATTAACCTAATTCTTACTTATTGTATTATAAGTCAAACGAAGTTTTAAAATTGATTATTAACAAGAAAAGCTATGTTGCTGGATTGTCCATTTAGGGATAGATTGAAAATTTTGTTCGAAATTGTTATTCAAGATTTTATGTAACTTAAGTATCGTGTAATTTGAATGCTGTCTGTATATTTCTTGATTGATGAACGTGTAAATAAAAATGAAGATTTGAAATATGTGAACAATAATTTATGTTTAAGGAGGAGTAAGGATATATGGAGAATGACAATTCTTGTAATAAATTAATAAAAAAAATATATAAATGTATAATTAGATATTGAAGTATTTATATTTTAATAAAATATACAATTAATTAACCTTTCATATATACTTATCATTGAATTAATGTCATGTGAATAGTAACGTGATTCGATCGAAGCGAATGCTTGTTTCTAATAAAATCAGACCAAGTGAGAGAGTGAGAGAAATAAAACGAAAAACGTAATACGATTGTTAAACTAATTTAAGGACCGTTAAACTATTTTTGTTGAGAACCTAGTGTAATGTGAAAATTAATCATACTTCTCACACGTACCCTCAAAATATAAACAAACAGAAAAATTAGGCCTTGGGAATATTGAAGTAGAAGAAAAAAAAATAAAAACAAAGTGGGCCATATTAACAGTTAAAAGCGAACAGTTCATCATGTAAAGTTGGAACCACGACTGTTTGTTATGTTGTTGTTTCGTGTAAATCGAGTTGATCCAACCGAAGGGAAACTCGTTAACAATAAATCCCAATGTTGTATTTGCTATTTATTTATTTATTTATTTAGTTTTTGCGTTGCGTTTGAGCACAAAAATATCGTAGCTGTAAACGCGAAGGAATATAATAAACTGGACTCGGCGATCGCATAAATTTCGAGCTTGTATTTACTTGTCCGGTCGATAAATCGTTGCCAATCAAATGGGTTCGTGACGAGGGCACAGTTTTTTTGAGGTCCTCCGGCGACAGACAAAGTCGATCTTAAAACCTGCACTCGTTACTTCTTTTATTTTCTTTTTGGTACATTTTTTTTTTGTTAATCATAGAAGACGCACGAAACGTAACCGAGAGATATAATTCGTTAGATGTACCACCATGTGTTCCGCAGTTATTTGCAAATTGGACAACTTTTGGAATTTCCTTATTGCTCTGAGGAATGTTATCTCGAAAAACGATTTCTAGCAAGTCGCATTACGTTCTCAAGATTTCTATCTATCGCCCGATTATCCGAGTATAGAAAAACATAATTAATTTGGTTTAGCGTATTTTACTTATGAATTAACGACGCGGATTTTCGAGAGGCCGATTACACTGATTGCGTAATCCCTCTAATTCCTGCAGGATACCTCATCAATCTGCTATAGTACTGGAGCATGGGAACGCTTTTTAGCTATATAAATGTAGGTGGAAGTTATCGGATCGCGGATGTAATTAAATGGAAATTGGCCGAGGGGATTCGGATTAAAACTGGGGAAATAGTTTCTCCATTTAGATTATCTTTCCATTTGCGTTTGTCGGGGGGCAAGGAAAGCGCACGTCGGTTCATTAGGGACGAAAACAAACGGAAAAAAAATATACATATATAGATAGAGAAAGAGAGGAAGCAGGCTAAGTGCGTTATTTGCGATTGTTTCCATTACCAATTCTATTCACTTGTTCTTCCTGGTTTTCTTTTTTCAATTAAATTCAACCATTCATGCGGCCGCCATTACATTTTCCCCTTGGCGTTTTACGAGGGAGGCAGTAAAACGTAAAACTCTCCCTTCATCCAGATATATTCCTCCGTGGACAATTCCATCCAATACACTTTTCATTGCACACGTTATTGTCGCAGACTTGAATATTATTTCGTTGTAAAACATGTTACGGTTTCAGGATTTCGCATAACGCCCATACATTTCATGCTTTTCAACAGACATATTACGTTTCTATAAGTAACTGGATTTCTACTAAATAACTTTTCTTCCATAAAAATGTTTATTTTAACTATGAAAGTACACACAACCAAACAATTTATATAGATTTACTAGAGAAATACATGAATTCAATGAAATCCAGATTTGTAGGAAAATTATTATAAATATTTCCCTTTGTCTCCTCTGTTACATAACCTTTTTTGTTATGATATGTATAGCTCTGATCCCAACATTTATGTCCTCCAATACGCTGATGACAACATCCTCTATCCTTAATCTTCAAAACCTCTTATCCTCAACCATTTTATGCTTTAAAAAATAGCGCATCAAAATTAACCCATCCAAGACCAAGCTCCTTGTTCCCTACCATCGCATATCCCCTTCGTCACCCCATGTTACGTTCAATAATTATTCCATTTTCCCATCACCACTTGTTAAATACCTTGGAATCCTTCTCGATCCTAAACTCAACTTCAATTCCCATTCCAAACAACTCAAATCCAAAATTAAATCCAGATCCCGTCATTTCCATTCCTTAACCTTCAGTAACTCCAAAATATCCATAAAGTGCCTAACATCCATATACAAATCCATATGCCGTCCTATCCTTGACTACGGTTTCCCACTACTTTCCCAATGCCAAAAACCTGTCCGTATCCGAACGTTCCGCCCTTCGTATTCTCACCAAAATACGACATCCTAATAATCAATCCTCTACACAATCCTCCTAATGATCTCCTTTACTTCAAAACCAAAATAGTTTCTCTCCTTGACCGATACCTTTTCCTCTCCTTGAAATTTAAATCCAAACGGTCCAACATCCTCCCTCTCGAAATTCTGTGCCTCTCGAAACCCAAATACCCTTCCCAAATTTAAATATCCCACATTATCCTTATTCCAATACCTAATGTCACTCGATTGATACCGGGCGGAAAGGCATTGTTTTTACATTTACCTAATAACAACCGAGTAGTGAAATTGAAGACAAAATTGTAAACCAGTGTTTCGCAACGTGGATCCACACATCGGGGCAATTTGATTGATAAGGGTGGAAATTTTAAAATGGATTCATCCAGAGTTTGACCGTATGGCGAATTATGTATATGTTACATAGGGGACATAAGAAAGGCTCAGATGGAACTTGGCACAAAAATTGTTGGGAAACACTGATGTATACTGTAAAATGTGTATAGAATTATAGTTCTTATATTTCCTGTATATATCTGACAAAATTAAAACAACAAATGCTGTGTATTCTTTTCATGTACTTTTCAGAAGATCCATATTTAACATTTTCTATTTCTCTTTAAGGGAAATCAAAATCAGTGTATTTTCAAAATGGATCAAAGAAGGAAATGCAAGCTGTAGGCAATTGCCAAATAAAACAGTAAAAAGGGCAGAAAGACATATGGTCAATAGCCCTTTGCAGTAGATGAATTATTATTGTATTAAGGTTTTATTTTGTATGTATATTGTGGACGTTCGAAATACCGGCTGGCTCAAAATCCCGACTATATTGAAATCCCGACGTTCGAAATCCCGATTATATCAAAACCCCGACTATGTCAAAATCCCAACTACCATAATCCCGACAATCAAAATCCCGACTATATCGAAATTTATAATAATAAAAGATACTGTCGGGATTTCGATATAGTCGGGATTTTGATACAGTTGGGATTATGCTTGTCGGGATTTCGATACAGTCGGGATTTTGATACAGTTGGGATTATGCTTGTCGGGATTTCGATATAGTCGGGATTTTGAGCCAGTTGGGATTATGCTTGTCGGGATTTCGATACAATCGGGATTTTGATACAGTTGGGATTATGCTTGCCGGGATTTCGATATAGTCGGGATTTTGATACAGTTGGGATTATGCTTGTCGGGATTTTGAACGACGGGATTTCGATACAGTCGGGATTTCGAACGTCGGTATTTCAATATAGTCGGGATTTTGAGCCAGCCGGGATTTCGAACGTCGGGATTTCAATACAGTCGGGATTTCGAACGTCGGGATTTCGATAGACGGGATTTCGGTTGCCGGGCTTGCGATTATCACCGTGTTGCAATATATAATTAATTAAACAAAACAAATATAAACAAAACAGTTACGATTAGCATGTATTTCAGAATTATTATCGCATATTGTACAGTTGTTCAAAAAGCATACATTATCTGTGTACATTTAAATATAAATATTGACCACGCGGACATTACAACTGTTTCGTATGACGAAACACCAGAAAGAACGTGCTCTTCCGGTCTTAACTGTATTATCACGGACGCACCCGAGTTTGCATATTGAAAAATAAATAAATCACATGTCCGTCTTAAATTGCATATGCACTTAAATTGTATAGAAAACCACAGTAATTCTGTAACGCAGCAAAGATTACCCGAACAATTTAGATGTTAATTTCATCAAGGAAACGAAAATCGAAGCGATAAACATTTATGCGTTTCTATAAACGCAATAATTATATCGTATATTATATCTTTTATTTGTAATTAATTATTTTAATGTAATGTTTGTGCGCTTAATTAATTGGACATATGTTGAATTTGAATTTGGAGCAAGGAATTTTTGTTCTGGAATTTGCATGGATAACTAGTTGATACTTGATGCAGTTAATTTCAACCAGACTGTCTAATGATTGTCGTTAGAGTTTTCTCTTTGTGTTTTTTAAAAAAAAGCAAATTATTTTAATTAATGAAATGATCGTGCAACACCATTTTCCTTCGGAGACAATGCCTTTTATTGTTGTTCTCGTTTTCGTGGTGTGATCTTTTCTTCTAGTGCAATTAGCAATGGCTGCGTTCAATATGACTCCGGAGAGAGACATTTTTTTTTCATGGGAAACGATTGTTGTTTTTGTGCTTATCTTGTGCGAACGGCTGAATGTAAGTATGGGACGGAAGTAGAGCGAAGTGTGAAGATTGAAGAATTTTTCGAACTTTAGTTGATATGGTTATTTTTCATTACAACATTGTTGCTTGATACAAAACAGTGAAGTCAAGAATAACAGCTAATTTTTGTTTAAACCTTGCGTCGTTTTTTTTTTCGGAATTTCACTTTGGTTGCTCGAATATGTTTGTACGTTGGAAACGAGTTTTGTTTTTGTATTCGAATGACCGATGCTAATGGGAATATGTAATTAGTAATAAATTTCCGGGCACAATCAGCTGTTAATTCGAAATGCTTGATTGCGAAATGTGTAAATGTTTTAGTAGCTATTCGTTTGATTTATTCATTGTTTCCGGTTGCTTGATTGTTGGACCCGCAGACCCTTGTGGCGTCATCTATCATTTACGTCCATCCAATATGCATCAAAAACAAACCAAAATGTACACTCCACATTAACAAACAATAAACAGATAATCTACATAACTACTAACAAACTTTTGAAGTGTTAAATACATTTTTTTAATTAATATGCGTAAAAGAATCACAGAGTTTTAAAGAATTTGCTGATTAGAAAGTGGTAATTCCTGGACACTTTCTAGTAAATTAAAATATAATTAAAAAGGTGGTACATTGCGTGTATTACCGCTCTTCAAAGAGTTAAGTAAAAAAAATAAAAACAAATTGGCCCATGAGGGGATCGAACCCGCGACCTTCGCGTTATTAGCACGACGCTCTAACCAACTGAGCTAATGGGCCATATACAAGATATAAGAAAATATGTATCTTCCTACTAGAGCAGAAAACAAAGTAGTATAGTAAAATAAATTATTGATAATTAAATTTATTAACAGATAAAAAAAATAATAGCTTAGAATTGATTTTTTTTACTACAACTTATATCGAGCCCGGGTAGCTCAGTCGGTAGAGCATTGGACTTTTAATCCAAGGGTCCAGGGTTCAAGTCCCTGCTCGGGCGTTCCCTTTTTTCTTATTGAAACTTGTAATTGTATATATTTATTATTATTTTTGGTTATAACGATTATTAAAAAATGATTGATCCTTTCAATTGAAAAATATGTAATTATTGATGAAACTGTTATTAATTAATATTATTGTGAGCATTTATTAAAATCATTTGTTTCCATTGCAAACATAATTGATAAATAATAGAACAATTGAATAATATTATGTAATTACAAAATTTATTAGTGACTTGACTGCTCTTATACCTAATCTTCGCATCCTGCCAACATCACAGCAGGCCATTTTAGCCACGTTCACGGATGACACTGCGGTCTTGGTATCTCACAGGAATGCAGCGATGGTATCGGTGATACTTCAGGTCAGCCTAAATAACATCAACGACTGGCTGAAGAGGTGGCGAATTTAGGCTAACCAAACCAAGTCTGCCCATATAACATTCACTATGCGTCGTCAAACCTGTCCCCCGGTTACACTAAATGGCGGCATACTAGCATAAGTGTGTCGTGTCCCAGAGATGGTTATCTGGACACTGTGGGATATCTTCTTCTGTTGTCTGTAGTGGAGCCTTAGGTTTGGTAAATAATAAATTGAACGAGTTTTACTTTTGGTTTATTATTAAAATATTCGATACGACTTGATTCTTTTACGTTCTTCCTAACACTAATTACAAATCCTTACTCTACGTATAAAGTTAACTAAGCAAGGGGTGGGAGTTTGAGGAGTAAGCACGATTTTTATAAGACTGTTCCTATACGGATTTTGCCAATTCTGCATCTGGTTGAAAATATGAGCGATGTTCTTTCAGTAGCTGGTCTCGATGAAGGCTACCTTTATGCTGATGTATATATTTATTATGGCGACTAAGGTTGGACACAACAAGTGGATGAAGCCAAATACATGGGAATGCATCTTGACAGACGTATAAAGTGGAAGAAGCATATAGCTTCCAAAAGGAAACAGCTCGCCCTGACGATAAAAAAGTTGCATTGGCATCTGGTCAGATATTCTGGCGTCTCAACCGAAAACAAACTCTCCGTCTACAAGGCAGTCATAAAACCGATCTGGACGGTATTCAACTATGACGGTATTCAATATATTGAGATATATATATTAATATACGACATTTAGAATGACTTCTTTTTAGATACTGTTTTCTGTTTTCCTCGAGAATTCCATCTCGTTTTGCATTTGAAATAAACTGAAATAATCCACCCAGTGTACGCTTTTAATGCACATCGGTATATAACTATTTGGTACAGTCCTCATCAAAAAATAGATACACTCGAGCCTACTTTTGAAAATTAAATATAAGTCTTCTTGATTTTCTGTAGGGTGCCTTCATTGGCAATATTATGATCTTTGTTGGCATCTAGGTTATGTTTCTTTGGGGGCGGCGGCAAAGAATTTATGACATGGTAATTAAAAAAATTACTTTGCGTTCCGCTTAGCCTATAAAAAAAGGAAAAAAAAATCAATTAGCCGACTTACAAACAAGATATATCAACAAAAGAATACCCCTCCAAATGGTTGCGTTGCTCTATAAATGGTGTGTCTGGATATTGAGATGGGGGATGAAATCGCCGGGAAAATATGTAACCTACAATGAATCCCAAAAGCAAAGAGACTACTGCGGCAACAATAACAGAGATTTGTAGAGTCTCAGCCGTATAGATGACCAGCTTCTGTTTAACGGCGCAATTGATGTTGTTGCCATCATCAGAGTCTTCGCATTCTTCTCCCAAGGACGGGTCGTCCTGGGAATCGTCGTCGTCGTCTTCTTCAATCTCAGAACCGATATCATTGTCAATGTCATTCGGCACAATTATCTTTGGCGACATCTTTCTGGTATCTATAAATGACGAAAGGTAAGATCCAGAGAGCTATTGATATGATGAACCTCTTACCTTGCGGAGACCTGCACTTCTATGCAACTCTAGCATAGACATCATTCAGAGATTTCAGTCAAAGACGTTGAGGCAATTGACCAATCCAGTGGTATTGCCTTCATTAAAGAAGAGATTTCAAAAGCCAGCACCAGATATCGTCTTCGGCTGGAGGATCATCCGAATCAACTAGCTGTAGAGCTGAGCACCACAGATGAAAATATATGTAGACTGAAACCACACGATCTTCCTAATCGTTTCTGATGTAATGTGATTTACTCAGCTTATTATTATTTTTCTTTGTATTGTAATAGATTGCTTGTTGTAAATAATAAAAAAAAATCAAATAGCTGATGTATTTTCTTTTTGGTATAAATAAAACACTTCTATATATTACAAGAACAAATGCACAAAAAATGTTTGATATAAACATCTGCATGATATATAAATGTAAACGTGTGGTTTATTATGGAAAACAAGCAGTTAATACACACTAATTACTTGCTGGAGATGGTCTGATGTAATTTCATCGGGGAAGGAATCACGGTTGATGCACCTCGAATACATATACGTTTCTGCTCTGTACATGTTTGTATTGTATTATATTTTTCGCCGGTTTCCTTCCTTTATACTTTACTCAAGATTATCGCGTGCACCGTATCTTATATAACTCACTATGTATATACATACATATACATATTCTTTCGCCGCCTCCGAAGAACCGTTTCCGCCCAATATTTATACAGCGGCACGGTCCAATTGTTATCCGCAAACATCAAAATATTTTGTGTAAAATGCTGATTGCTTCTGGAACGAATGCTAAATTCGCTTTTTATGTATTCATGTTCATTCATTATACAACAGCATGAAAGAATTGATTAGATTTGTATAATTATCATGTCTTCATGCTGAATTCTATAACCAACATTAGACTATAAGTTAATTAGTTGTTATTATGTAATTATCTTGTAGCAATAACAATTTATTAATATTATGCATTAAATAATAGGACGAAGCAAAGAAATGAATACACTCACAAAATACAGTGGAACCACGCTTTACAAGCAAAATAAATTGTAAGAAAAATGACTCGGAAAAAGGAACACATTATCGTATATTACATAAGTTTATATGTGGAAAATTGTTTCACTATACGAGTAAAAATCCGGAAATTTTGTCGGGATTTTAATACAGTCGAGATTTTGATACAGTCGGGATTTCTAACGTCGGGATTTCGATAGACGGTATTTCGGGTGTCGGGTTTGCGATTTAGACCCGACTGTAAGGTATTTACAGTGTTTCATAAATTTATTCTAAATAATATTTTTTTTGATTAAATTATCGTAGAAATGATAGAAATGGACGCAAAAAAATGTTTAGTAGACTTAATTTTTATAAATATTTGTTAGATATAAAATAAATCTAAACAAAATTTATTAACAAACATATCTATTTCTAAGATGTTTTTGACCACATTGAAAGAAATAAAATATGAAGAAACAATTAAATAAGATGATAATAAGAAAAGAAAAACGAAACGTATCAAATTTCATTTTAATGACGCAGAGAAAGATTGTAATAGGTCTATTGACCTTTCCACATTATAATCATATTTTTTAAAATTCTTCTAAGCGTGTGTGTTTCGAAAAAAATGTTCATCTTCCATTAAAGATAATGAAGTGTGAAATATTTATAATGCTATATTTCGCCAATTCAGGTTTACCGCTTTCAAACGATAAATCACAAAATTTAATACTTATCGTAATTAGAAACAATGAATGGAGGAAAAGGGATATTCAATTAGTACATATAGTTTTATTGATCGAAGAGGAATGCAATTTCGTATAATAATGCAATACATTTCAGGTCATCGCAGTTTAATTAAAAAGCTGTTCGTTAATGATTAAAGGATTAAGGACGGTGTCTGAAGTGGTTTTTCGGTCGTCCGATGATTATTTTTAAGCATGTGCACGAACGCGGCGGAATGAAATCGATTTCCTCGTTATTGGTTTGGAATAAATGTGATTATGGTCGGAATAAAAGAGACGGCGGAAAATAGCGTGTGTTTGT
This sequence comes from Nicrophorus vespilloides, assembly GCF_001412225.1. NCBI lineage: Eukaryota > Metazoa > Arthropoda > Insecta > Coleoptera > Silphidae > Nicrophorus > Nicrophorus vespilloides. The sequence continues at coordinate 26,697 of NW_017095560.1, forward strand.
GTGTGTGTATGTTTATAGGTGCACATGTGAGGGAATGGGTGAAAGATGGTAGGAGTATGAGAGAGAAAGAGAAGGACGTAAAGCGAACCGCAAGTTGCTGCTTCGAGGTGGGCAGGTAAGAAAAGGTAAGACCAGGTGAGTAGGAATCCGCTCGGTTGTGGTACCGACAGTCGTGTGCTAGCCTTGCAGGTACTCGCAACACACATCTCATCTGACGATGATGATACTCTTGTGACACGAGCAAACAAAAAAAAAAGGAAACAAGGACCTTTCGTTCGCACACCCTCAATTAAAGGACATTAAAAACCAGAGAATTTGCACGGAGTGAAACCTGTCAGTGTCACTAATTACTTTTCAGTTCTTGTGCTCCATCAATAACTTATTGTTTATTTTTTCCCCCGATTTTGGGTTGATGTTTCTTTGTTGTTTAATCGCCGAATCGCTGTAAAGATGTTCACGAAATTGCTCTGCCTTTTTGGATTTGTCTCGCTAATCGCGGCCAAAGGTAAGTAAGTCACGTAACACGAATCTTACTTTCGCTTTAAACTGGGTTAAGGAAAAATTGCATCGCGCATATTCCACATCTCTGTGACTCACCCAACATGTTTCTAAAATAGAGAATATGACCTTTGCAATTCCATGGACATCGAGGTTCTTTTTTTTTTGTTTGCATTGCTATTGCATAATTAGAGAATCGAAAATTGAAAACAACTTGTGTTAAATGCATAGAAACAAGTCCTTTTTTATAATTATAAACTAGAAAAACTTAATATATAGAAGACTGGACATTCTCCTCGGATTCATATCTATATAAGCCGATGACTGATTTATAAATGATTTCCTGTTTGTATTACAAAAAACGACTTTTTAATAATGCAAATTATAATTGTTTTTTTTTAGAATATAAGTTTTATAAATATTCTAATATCTTTCAAAAAGTGACTGTTTCATGTAAATTTATAAAATACGTATATTCTACATTTTTTTAATTGTTTAACAAGAAAATTAAAATTTTTAATAAAATTTGTATTTGTATTTGTTTAAATTGTAAATTTAAATTTAAAAATGAAAGAAAATTAATTAAATATTAGTAGATTAAAACACGTCAAATATCATTCTTTATTAATGTTTGGTATAAATTGTCAAGATTTTACGGTATATTATAATTATTTTTTTAGAATATAAATCATAAAATTAGATTAAATTCTTTAGTAATATGAAACAAAAATATTAAATTGATATTGAAACACAGTATAAGAAAACGTAAGTGTATAGACTCACAAGAATAAAAAAAAAATGTAACAAATTATTGTATAATAGATGTAACGTGTAATTGATGGAATGCAGAGAATTACTTCCTGGGAAATAAATAGCGTGTAACAACACAACAGATTCGAATAGAATACAAAACTTTGTTCGTATAGAAAAAAAAAATAAGGACCTTTACATTAATTGACACAAAGCCATTGAACACATATTAAAAATATTTACGTGCAAGAATAAATTCACTTTCAATATTCCATTATAAATCTCCTTATTTATTTTGTTTTTCTTTTTGCAAACCAACTGATTGAATAATATAAAGAAACAAATCACTTCTTGTTGAATGCATTGATTTTTATGTAAAAAAAAACAAACAAACTAAATAACAACATCTTTTGTACGGGATTCCGGTTTTTCCTGCGCCGTGCCTTTCTTTTTGTTGTTGCTGTTGTTTCTGGAGTAGATCGAATCGATTTAATTAAAAGTTCTTTAGGTTTTGCGCCGAGTGTAAGAGCAATTAAGCGGCACCAAAAAGATGGAGCAAGAAAAATTGCTAATAACTATTTTGCAGATTGCCAACGCTTCTCGTGGAGAATCACAATCAGGATTTGTTCGCAAAATGATTGATCTTTTTAATATCAATAAAAAAAAAAATGCTGATGGCTTCTCGTTATTGGAGGCATGCATTGCAAACTAATTGCCGGGTTCGGTTCTGTACGGATTACGTAAGAAGTTATCTGCGATCGCCGGGGAAATAATATTCATAAATTCGTTTCGGTGCCAGATTGGTATCGTATCGGCTTCGTTGCTGCAAGCGGCAGGATTTATCATTGAGAGGCGGCTTTTCGGGATCTTGGATGGTGGAGGCATGCAACAACGCATTGAAATCTAATCTGAAGCTCAACACTGATTAATATTATAATTATGCTTGACTTCATTACACGCTCGAAAATTATTATTTTGTGTTACACATGCAGTTTGTTACTTGGACTGTTAACTAGTTAATTTATTAACATCGATGTTATTTTTTTTTACAATTATTTAGTTGCTTTTCGTGCAGTTAAAGACAGATGCGTTTCGAAACATTGGGTGTATTCATCAGTGTTGCATGCAATCGTCGGATCTCCGGGTAAATGACTTTCGTATCAAAAATAACGTTTTCCTCGATCGCGCTAAAATCTGTTTCGACGATCTCAACAATGTTAATGGCGTGCCTCTTAAATGGTCTTCCCAGGGCTATTAATTCGAGAGAAATGAAGGAACACACATATTACCTACGGAATCACGATTCGTGGACCCGTATGGGAACGCGGCCCAAAACGGTTACATAATTACATAGGCGAAAATTGATTACAATTCACTAGGTATATCACACACGAATTCAAATTATATTAACATGATTTGAATACTTGTGATAATCCTATCTCTAATTAAGTATCTAATAATTAAACGAGAACAGATGCATCAATTAAATTAAAACAAAATGTAAATGCGTTTCTTAAAACCGTTATAAATTCATCCTTTCTTAGAATCAAAATGCAATATTTCATTCCCAACTTCATATTTTTCATTATAACATCAGCAACAAATTTTCAATCACAGTATAAAATATTCAAGTATTTGTGGTCACAAATACTTGAAAATTCTTTGAAAAACAAAACTAATAATTTGTTCATTCTCAGTAAAATACAATCCACAATATTTATTCAACTCAACATTGAAACTAAAGAAACCTCTCAGCTTGAAAAACCATCACTTCTTGTTTTTTTTTTTGTTATAATACAATTATTTGGTAAGATATTTTTATTTCTATAGTAAAAATATGGTTTGGACAGAAAAACTCTTAAATTTACACACGTTTTATTTAATATTGTTTTAGTATTCCATGTTAAAATTGTAGTAATAATTATATAATAAGAGCGGAAAGTTAATTATTTTTTAATTGGTTCTGATTATTATTTTATATAAAATAAGTACATAGATAAAAAGTGAAAAAAATATGTGCTTATTACTGCAACTATTCTTTGATTTCATTTCCAATTAGATCATTTTTATATAAAATGTAGAAACAGTAAATCATGTGTAAATATTGCATAAATACTTCACTCTTTAGATATTTCATTTTAAATTACGTGTGTAATTACATTTACATTTTGTAGAAAATATGTATAGAAACCAAATGTTTGCAAAGATGTACTAGAAGTATTAAACTAAATTTAATCTAACTTTAACTTTAAAACTATCATTAGTAATAGTAATAGTTTATATGACAACTTAAAACATAATTATACAAAATATTATAAATTAGTTCAACTTTAAGTTATTTCATGTACTTTTCACAAAACAAATATTATCCGCATTTCTTGTTTTTTTTTTAATGGAATTATTGCTGAATAAAATTTTGTATTTGGCTACATTTTTGTGAAGTACAAGCATATATTAGTAAAAAAAAAATATATAGAAGGTAACATATGGCACCATTGGAATAACCTTGTGAATGTGATTTAGCAGAAACATTCAGATTGTCCTTGAATTAATTGGTGGAGGATGTGGATGGTGCAAAGCAGGAAAAGGCGTTGTTGCGTTGTTCTTCGGCTTGTTGCTTCTTCGGACAATGCAGGCCATCGTCGTCATCATCCGAAGAGGATCTAACTAACAACCAACGGGTGGGAGAGATCCGAACGAGATGGTATCTTGATGGTAAGTTGTGCGTTCACCGGGAAGAAATAATTGCAGGGGAAATAATGTCGACGATAAAATCGGTCTGTGTGACACATTTTCTGCATCTGCATCATAATATTTTGTCTGGCTGGCCGGTCGGGCTGCAGAGTTCGGACTAGTTACCCAAGCTGTTGCCGCTATTAAATGCCGCAATAACAATAATGATTGCCGTGACACTTGTAGTTGAGAGTGGCCTCGAAATGGATAGAAAGGAATTGCGAATGGCGTATAAATCTTTGGCACGGAAAAAAGAAACCACCGCGCGCAAATAAAAGATGAAGAAAAAAATAAACACAGCACGTTTTTATGCTGCGAAAAATGCCACCCGTTTTCTCCGCTGCGTCATGAAATCCTGGAAGGATTAAAATTTGTAGGTCGATTTTCCTGCGAGATGATCGATTAACTCACCTTCTGTCTAGTACTTGCATCCGTCCGTCCCTCATCGACGCAACGAAAAGCGAAACAATTTCATCCGTCGATCAAACAGCTAATTCTCGGTAATCAGGATTATCCCGGCTCGTCTGCTTCTCGTCGTCATCATCATCATCACGTTAACCTTCGCTACTATAAATAACTGGCAAATTATTTCAGCAAATCTCAAGCTAAGGTTGAATTGCACAATTATCATAGATCATAGGTGTACATGACTGCAAAAGTTGACTAATAAAATATTAATTTGAAAAAATCTGTAATTATGTTTTCTTATAAATTAAATAAAAACTAATAGGAGTTAAATAAACTTTATGCTGATTACACAAAATTTGATCAGTTTGCGATCATTATATAATTTAATAAATAATAATATTTGTTGATAAGTTCAAATGTATAAAGTAAAATTGTTAAGTGGAAATAAAAGTTTTTCTGTCTATACTAGTCTTGTAGTATATATGTGTATACGTTTCAACCTTCACTAGATTAATGTAATTTATATGTGAATTCGCCTGCAGCGTGAGCAATAATAACAGTACAACATTCATAAAGTCGCATTCCGGATAATATAAGAATAACATTACTTGCACACTCGGAATTAATATAACTAAGGCAGTAACATGTGTTCAGATAGAAAGTTTATTAAACTTTTTTTTTTCTATAAATAATACATCTATTAACCATTTGTTAAACGAATTGTATTTTAATTATAACATTTTTTCTTTCCTTGTTCCTTGAATTTTAAAGAAAGAACGATGACTTTCGAAATTGCAAGTCGAAAATCTCGGATTTTCGATAATTTATTAGAAGCTGTTGTTGACTTCACCTTCATCGATCAATTATGGAGCATGATTAATGGAAAAAATATGTAATAGCTTTATTCGTAAATCTGGTTTGATTAAAATCTCTAAAACTTTCAGAAAAATTCGCAAAGAAACATTTATTCTCATCACCAGATGCATTCACCTATTGACCTTTAAATGCCAGTATTCTATTTGAAATTTATGGAAATTTAATTGAAGTTTCGCGGTTTTTTTACCTTTCTAATTTTATAATAGAAAGTGACATTTTTTATCTCATATTTAGAAATTCAATTTAATCAATTCAAAAATTATTATTAAATTGATGTTATTTAAGAAAATGAATAAAATGAATGTAAATTCTAACATATAATTTTATCTTACAAACAAGTTTAATTTGTTGTTTTCTAGGAACATGGTTAAATATATGTTTTAAATTTAATGGATATAAGCACGTCTAATACGAAAACCTTGAAATATTTGAATTAATACCAAGTTGACGTAAAATAACTGAAATTATTATGTAATTACTTATACAATTAACGTGATTTATATGTTGAGTTAATAATTAAATTTGTTTGTTATAAATGTATTTAATTAAATGTAAGGAAACATTCTAAATCAATAAAAGAGTATAGAAAATAGATTGAAGCAGAAAGAAATTGTAGGAAATATGATGAAATTATAGTGAGTGAATGAAAATAGTATGAAATACTAGAAAACTAAATAAAAAAACTTCGGAATACCATGAAACTATACGTTTTATAGAATGAAACTGTATTAAAAGTGAATAGTATTAAAAATACAAAATAAGAAAAAACAGAAATAGTAAAAAATCACAATAAAATTATGAGAAATTATAGAAATAGTCTTAATTTAATTACAAAAAATAATAAGTTAATAGTGATTGAAATACACATGATTGCGTTGAGTACAAAGTTGAAGTTTATTTAATTGCAGGTTGAGAAGTTATGATTACATTTTATTTATAATGGGTAGATTAATATAATTTACGGTTAGAAAACAGAGTACAATGGTAAAAAGATGATTAGGTTTTTGTTATGCAAGAATTGCTTGCAGAAGAGTTTTCGCCTTCTTTATTATTATTTTTTCCATTCTCGTGCGGTACGAAATTTACAGTCGCTTTGTTGGCTGCACTTTATAAAAGAGTGCAATATAAAACGATCTCGTCTCGCTCAAAATCGACCTTTTTCCCACTGAATAAGTTGTAAAAGGCGATGGAAATTATAATAAAATTAACATATTGCAACCGATGTTGGTCTTTTTGCACGTCTGTGCAGAGTTGAAATGCAGTTGGTGGATGGATTTGGATGTTGCAGTTCAACACTTTATTTGCTTGCAACATAACCAGAACACTTAATAATCGGCTTCGAGATTTTAATAAATTGAATTACGGCGTTGCGGTTTTTGCGCAGACCATGTGCGTAGCAATAATCATCGTAATCATCATCATCATCGTCGTTCTCTTCTGTATCCACTCTAAGTGTATATGTGCAAAAGCAATCTAGCGATATAAATTGTTAAATGCATTAAATATCTTCATTGAACAGGCGACCTTTACGTAACACGTACTAAATCAAATTGCCTCAATTTGATCGGCGAGCGCAAATTCCTCCCGCTTCTAAACTCTATCCAATCCCGATGGTCATCATCTGGTAGTTAATAATCGTTGTCCTATGCAAATAATTACCGATCGCACTCGATAGATCCATCTAATTTTGTCCGGAGCTGATTCATTACGCTTAATGGACGCTTAAATTTTGCCTCGTTACTCTGGGTAAGTAATGTGATAAATGGCCATAGCTAAATTGGATTCCATTTTTCTTCCACCAATTTCACGAAGAACTAGTTTCTTAATCAGGACGAGGTCTCCATCTAAGTCATCTCGTTCGACATCACCATAATCATCGTCGTGATCATGATCCTCATCCTCTTTAACCAACTATCTCCTCCTGCTCATCGTCCTCCTCAGGCCCGACAAATTAAAACAGTTACGACGTTTACATGCTACATGCAAATCCTTGTTAGTTATTTAGCTTCCGACCAAACTCAGTGCGCGACATGTAATGTACAATCTCCGCGCGTTACGCTGTACGTCTATTAAACGTTCCGAAATAAGTAATGTATCCCAATTAACGGAAATTAGCAAATAATACAGATTTCCTTACGCAAACAAAGAAAATTTTCTGTTTGCTTTCAGTCAAAGTTAATAAATTAATGAAAAATTGATGGATTCAAGCAAATTAGTGTTAAGTAATTGCAATATTTTCTATTGAGTATTACAGTTTAAAAATATTGGGAAAAACAAGAAACTGTAGATATTTTTCAAAATATTCTTGATTCAATATACTTTTTTTTATAAACGTGTTTGACTTATTTCACTAATAAAAGTATTGTTTCATACGTCTTTAAATTAGTAATTATTACACATTAAAATAAGGAAATTATTATATAATAGATACAAAAATATATACGTATTTATATAAGTTCTTTCTAATCATATTTTTTTTATTAGAGTGAAAGAAGGAATTTTCAATTTAATTGGTTTCTCTTCTAGGAATGTACTTATCAGAGAATATATTTGTTTTGATATGATTTTAAACTTGTACTTATTTTTGTAAACTTTGTAGCAATGATTTTTCTATTTTGTTTTGTGTAAGTTCTTTCGCAAACAGTTACGAAACATAAACATTACAGAGATTTAATTATAAATTTTAATAATTTTGTAAATTATCTAGATGTAAACTAAATTAATAAAAATTATTTTCCTTTTGTTTCAAGTCAAGATTTTAGTTGATCAAAATAAATTGAAAATGAAATTTGAGAAAGACAAGAATATTTTTATATTTCATATAATATTTCTTGATCAATTTAATGTTTATTTAGAACTGACATAAATCACAGATCAAATTATTAATCAATTAGTATGACCCGAATCGGATTAAATTGCTTTAGAGATCTGTGACCTAAAAACGTGTGAAATTAAAGGCTAATGGCTGTTACTTCTGCTTCATTCATATGCCATATATATTATACATTTTTTTTTTTGCAAACTCTAGTCAATCCAATTCCATTTGCAACTGGCGTGTACTAGTTGCAATAATTGACATCGTTACCGAAACAAAGCGAAACCTACAAAAATAAATCCGATAACGGTCAGATTACAATACGACAGCTGTGCAACAACTGCGATTTACCGAATGATTATATTCTTTGCGACACGTTAAATTTTCAAAGTGTTAAAAGTTAATGGTCTAATTGTTGTTACACAGAGCAAAAACAGGTAGGACAAAGAAAAAAAAACTGCGACGAAGAAAGGAAAATATCCAAGCCACGATGACGATGGAAAGCCGTTTGTCACGATCCTTGTACACTGAAGAAGCTCAAGTGTACTAATAACTAGAAAATTGTATTTTCCACAACAGTTACGAAGTCTTTGATTCGTAGTTATTTGGACCTTAGTCAAATCCGAGGGTCATCTGAAATGAATTGATATTCAGCCTTGCAATTATAATTAATTAAAATGTTATTATTAAATCAATAAATAAATATGATTGGCTTTAATAAGCTTGTATTCTTTTGTAAAGACAATGTCAATTACATAATGAAGCTGGTTAATTGCATGTTTAATTAAAAAAATAATACGAGGAGGATTTCAATTAATATGCAAATTAGTTTTGAAAAGAGATAGAGACGTTTTATAACAGAAATTAAATAAAGTTAGACGTGTCTAGTTTTTAATTTGTAAACCAAATTAAAAAAGAAGTTTCGAATAAATTAGATACTTACGTATGTGTATAACAAAAAAAATGATGAAACAAACAAAACATTATTTACGGATGCTTGTGATGTGACAGTGATTGAAAGGAATGCCACCAGTATAATTAGTTAAAGTTTATTTTTATCTCAAGAAAAACTTCTTGTTAAGAGCTTTTAGGAAGCTGCAATTGTGAAGTAATTAAATATATGTTTTTTTTTATTTAATCGCAGAGATTTTATTTAAACTTTTATTATACAAAATAATACATGTTATAATAAACATATTTTTCTTTCTTTTCATACTTATGTATGTATTATTTTGTATTTAACAACATGTAACATAGCCGAATGGTTAAGTCGCCCTACCCACGATTTCGTGGGCGCCGGTTCGAATCCTAGCCAAGCCAGGCCCTTTGTGAGCAATCTCCGTACTTGCAGCAATAGGGTAATCGTTTCATAAGAAAAAGAACATGTATTAATATACATATCTGGGTTCCATCATAAAACAATAGTCCAGGACAGAACATGACATATCGGGACAGGACAAAACAAAACAGAGTAATAAAAACATGTTGTTCTGTTTTAGTACTATTCTGTTTTGTCACTGTTTTGTTTTTGTCCTGTCCTGATGTCTCATGTTCTTTTTTGGTGTGTTATGTTTGCTCCGGTTACCATACATTTGTACAGAAAAAAGGTTATTCTTGGTAAATATAAGCATTAGCCAAATAACTATTATGGTTAATTTGTGGAAATTAAATTTAAATGAGATAAAAATCTTTCAAAATTCTATGTAAATTTGAACCGTTTGAAAATTTGTCTAATGAAGCTTTAGTCTAGTGATGTAGTATTACAATTAATATAAATCAAGGATGAATTTCTTTGCAATGAAGTATTAGTTGATGACTAATAATTAACTTTGCACAGTGTTATGAAAATTCCACGGTAATTTTGTTTATTGAATGGGAATTATGTTGAGGAATGCAGATGTTGAATTTCTTAGCCTTGATTTTTCAAAACCTGCTTTACAGTTGATGTTCTGAAAAAAAAAATCTTATTGTTATGTATAAGTTTCTGCATGAAATGGTTGTGTTAAATGATGTGTGTAACGAATTTATTGACCGATATCTGATGTAGCGATGAGCAAGTGGCGGTATTAATTGTTTGATGTTAAATTGTAAATTAATGCGAGATGAAAGACAAATATGGCACGGAGGAGGCAGCGGCGGCGGCTTTTCATCGCTGATGACTAATTGAAATCACTTTTCATTAGCGAGATGCAAAACGTCTAGAAAGTTAATTATTTAGAAAATCCGTTCGATCCACACCGTTCGATCCGTTCCTCCACCTGATTCACAGTTACATCGAACAGCCTCTCAGCATTCGCCAGGTCTGCAGGTCTTCGGAATCTCTTTCTCCCATGTAAAGTGACCGGACAATCCGAGCCATGCATGTACCATGCAGCATCGCATTACGAGCGGGAGGGAAAAACAAATAAATTACACGTTGGATATTTTATATTTATTTATTGTATGAATAATGGCCACCAATGATATTCCACACCGGCCGTAAATTATGCGTCGAGGTGAATGGTTTCGATGAGAATCATTAGAACACCTCTCTTCTCCTCTCACCAAACAAATATCACGTTATGCTAATACACATCACATCACGGAAGAAAAAAACTTTCCAGAAAACAAATCCAGTTTCGACCAATAAAACCAAACTAAAAACTTGGAATTGTTCCATCGGCAATCACATCAATCTCACTTTTGTTCTTCACCTCTTCGAGGACGCGCTAAGACCGCATCAATTGGTGTAAATGGAGAGAAAAAAAAACGCGATTGCGGCTGAAGATGTTATTGCAGCGATTCTTCTTTATCCAACAATAATAATATGACGGAGAGGAAAAATAAAACGCCGCGGATTACCTGCAAAAAGTTTATATATATATATAAACCATCCTATTGCAATTAATTCTGCTTAGACTTAGTTTTCAGCAATAAAATAGAATCGTTAACAGAGTAAATCGTTTCTTTCTTTTTTTTACGAGATCCCCAGCTACACTCTTTCTCTCGCTAAAACAGCAATAAATGTCTTACATCCTCTGTGTCCTTTCGCTTTATTGCCGGTTTTTTTTTCTCGTCGTTGCTCTAAAACTCAGTATGGTTTCAGTCTAAATCGGAACACATCATTAATTTAAATAAAGTCGCAGTTTGCGCAACGTGTTCTATTCTTTTATATTCTCAATGTTATAAATTAGGAAGTTGTTTTCTGGGCAAGAAATACACAAAACACGATAAAAATAGTCATAATTAAAAAAATATATATTATACAAAAGAAAATAATAATAGAAAAAAAACTAGTATATTGAAAATTACTGTTTAACTTATGATTAGTTTTTCAAGTTGTTTCATGGAAGAGACTTCAATTATATCTACATTTGATTGGGTATAGATTTATATTCAATCACATGTATTAATATTATAGAAAATATAATATATTGAAAATAGTTATAAGAAATATATAAAATTGTTAATTTGTAAATAAATTAATGAAAAAGGTTATTTGTATGTAAAATTTAAATAGAAAAGTTATTAATTTATGATAAAAAATGTACTAGTTGCAATAATATTAATAAAATATGTTTCTTTACACGTTTTCGCTTTTACACGGTTTCAAAAAATAAATATATATTTTTTTGCATACTTTTCGATTTACACGGTTTTAGATTCAAAAAGTTACAATTTCGATTTACACGTTTTTCTCAGAAACCTATCTGCCGTGCAAATCGGGTAAAGTCAAAAAGTAATGTATTTGTCTGAAAAATGGTGTAAAAATTGTTATTAAAAAATGTATATTTTCAACTTTTTGAGTGAGTCAAGTATATTTATGATATAAAACATTGTGTGTTTCGCAAAAGGAAAAGTAAAAAAATAATTTAACGGATCAGGTTTTACAAAAATAGATGGAACAGGTTCTTCGCAACAAAAGGGAAAACGTCGAAGCCCACTCGGATTACTCATTAACTCGAACATTAACGAAACCCAAATAAGTATCACTAGTATTTTGCAAACAACAAACAAGATATATTTTTTTCGAGAAAGTAGGTAGATGTCTGTACAAATGAAAAATAAAGCCTGAATTTATTTTCTTTTGAATACATACATTTATTTAGTTGAAGTTAATTTTGTGATTTATTTTCAAAACTAATAAATCATAGCAACATATGCTACACTTATTTCAAGGTTAAACATCAGTGTAAATCCTGATTTTAGTGTAAGTGTAGTTGTGAGGAAGGAAGCACGCGTTTAGAGCGCAAACAGGAAACGTTAATATGTTGGAAGCATATGTTTGCTTCATATTCTCTTGCAAATGGGATTTGTTGTTTAACCTTGATTGCCTACACACTTTCAGGTACCAGTTTACAAATCCAGCGGCAAACGTTGTGGGCTAGAAAGTGATAATAGTTTCCTTCGATTTGCAGAAAGTCCAGTCGCACTAATTCAGTTTGCAAACAGCATCGATGCAGGGTCGTAGACCTTCTGTTTATCCTAGCAATTATACTACGGCTTGGAAGATGATGCGATTTCTGGACAAGCGTTGACTCAATTGACGCCAGTCTCTGGTACAGAGTATATTTGCTTTTGTCGCGCTAATTCCTCTGGGTGAAGGAGACCTCCGATGGTAATAGGATGCTATTCAGTAACATTTTCGCATTTCATTAGACCTCCGATCGTGAACAATTACACGGCCATTGGATACGCAAGCGAGCAAACGAACGAGAAAACATCCATAATATTAAGTTGTAAATTCTGCGCTTTATTACCAGACGTCCAGGGAGTTTACCACCCAAAAATAGGAGTACAATAACTTTTGATTCGTTTAATATTTATAAAAATCAATTCATGTAAGTTTAAAGATGTATTCAAGGTTATAGGTAGCTCTTATCCATCATCTCCTCCTCTCTTCATCAAATCCGGTCCGCAAAACAAATAATAATCTTGCGACCTTTTTTGTTTGTTTCGCCTTTTTTCTTTGCCTTTCTTCGTTCGTCCTTATTGTTATAAATGGTCGGCAATTAGTGATCGATTTTTCCCAGCAGTCCATGATTGATGGACACCACAAAGTGATCCTCCACCTCTCCACCTTTCTGTCTAATGAGATATATTAGGACGAGTCGCGTTTATTCTCATTAACTCCGTATAACAAACACGTACATGGAATGCGGTCCATACCACTATCTTAACGTTTGTTCCAGACTGAGCCGTGCTCACCTTTTTTTTCTTCTTCTTCTTCTCTACTTTCCAAGACTAGACTCCAATCGCAACAGACCCAAATGAAGAAAAAAAGAAGAAACAACAGAAAGAACGCACAAATCCTTCAAAACAAACGCCAAGTTATTAAATTCACAATAAGGAGAATAAAAGAAGCGGCGATTTTTATCGTGTCCGTTCATGGTCATCCGGCTCGTCGATTTACGACCGTGTAATATAAATCTTCGGATTTTATGGTCTATCAAAACAATTACAAAATTGACGATTCGTCCACCATCTATCTACCCACTCTCCTCAGCGCACCATTCGTTCACCTAAATCGGGCTTCGGACTAAAAATAGCGTTGCATGCATGCATGTACATGGATGGTTATGGTAGACGATGTCGCATCCGGTCGACAATGGCATTTTCCGCGCCTCCGGCCTTTCGGTTCATTTATTCATTGGGCTTTGCGATCGCTCGAAGATTGCGGATTTAGGAATCTCGTCAATTCGTCGGTGAAGTTTCGCTCTTTTTTTGGCAAACGGAATTTTAATGGACGCGTTGTTCGCAATGTCTAATGGTATCGAGATTATGTAATATTCTCAGGTCTTGAGGATTTACCGTTTTTCGAAAAAACTAATCCTTGACATATTTGCGATTTTAAAGTACTAATTGGATTATCCGATTCATTGAAAGTAACAAGTTGATTCACATTTTATTTAAACTTATGTAAATAAACTTCTAATTATGTGGAAAACTTTAATGCTAATATAATTTAGCATAGCGTAATATTTGCAATTTTAATAGTGCCAATTAGATAATCATATTCATTTAAATATCAAGTTATTCAAAACTGAAACAATTTTAAAGTATCTCTGCTTAATGTATTTAAAGGAGAAGTAACATGAGCGGCATTCTACAGAACAGTAGCCTTAATAGATTTCCATAAGTTACCGACAACGATATGAATTCGATCCCGTTTTATTCTAAATTGCGAGAT
>NW_017095560.1:40970-91168 GCF_001412225.1 Nicrophorus vespilloides
CTATTACTTTTTGTTACTATTTTCATGTAACTTTTTTTTTATAAATATGTAAATGCAAATTAATTCAATAAATAATGTTTATTTAAAATTTACATTGATTGTTTTCTATTCAGAATGGTGGGGGGGTAATATCGACTTACGCAATAATATTTTGGGGTAATGGTTAAAAAAAGTTCCCCGACCACTGCTTTAAATGAATATTAACTGAATTAACACATAACTTTAAAATTGCAAATATTACGCATGTTAAAGATTATTTCCATTTCCACATAATTAGAAGTTTATTTACATAAGTTTAAATGAGATGTGAATCAACTTGTTACTTTCAATGAATCGGATAATCCAATTAGTACTTTAAAATCGCAAATATGTCAAGGATTAGTTTGTATTCAATTAAACTATACATAAGTTTAAATGAGATGTGAACAAACTTGATACTTTAAATTAAAGTATTTGAATCTGATGAAACTGATGAGATTCCAGTTTTATGGGAATTGCGGTAGAAAACAATGCCGAAATGATGGCCGAGTCGTTTTTCCCGCAGATTTGCGAATCCGTGTAATTGACCTGAATGAAATTGTGACCGTTGCCTGTCGTAATAGTGGGATCATTTCATAGGATTCGCAGTGCTCAAATTAGCTACAGTTGTTTGCAGCGGAAACGCGCTCCTACTGGGAGAAATTGGTGGAAGACGGAATATGAACAATATTTGAATAGCAGCAGCAGCCGAGTGGTAATCGGTGATTGTTGACCTTTCCGGGTCGCGGCCGAAGAAATTTCCGCCGCAAAAACGAGTTCTCGCAAATGATTCATGAATCATTCATTTCGACCATATCTTCTTGTCTCCCGTCCACAGAAAGTCATAAAAACAGAAGAAGCGAAAAGAATAATCGCCATTGGTTTATTAATATATACATTCTCATTAAGAGGATATAACTGTAAATAACCGAAACTGGTTTGTTGTATGGATTGGATATTACTAGGTGTTCTGCAGACTGGATGATTTTATTTATGGGTCGCCGAAGGTTTCGTTTGTGCAAATGGGTAAAACAAACAGCTAATAAATTACCAGAACGATAAGGGATCATCGGGGTGGCGAGAGTGGCGGAGCGGTGTTGTAGAGGAGAGGATGGGTTTGCAAAGCGGAGCTTTTCATTTTTTTTTTTGAAAAATGGAGACGTTGCTATCTGACTGTGCAATTGCTGGCCATGTCGAGGCCATGTAATTTATTATTATTGGCTGGGAGAATCCGTCATTGTTTGTTTTGATGAATGCTTCGATAAATATTTGATTTACGCCTGCCAGGAAGGAAGCTCCGCTACCAATTTCTATCTCCTACAAGCATCTCATTCATCTTATTATTAAATGCTTCTAAAATTTCATTTTCATGTCCAACATTCCATATGATTTTGATTTAACTCACATTCAACATACAAATATAACAAAGACATGATTATTTTCAATATTTCTCTTTATGAAAACAGTAAAAGTTCTTTATTTTATAACGTTTCCAAGAAAATAACAATAAAAAAAAATACATTCGAAAATGGTAATACCTGATCATTTATAAACAAAACTCATAGAATTATAAGTGGTAAGTGATAAAAGTAAATTTATACCTAGTTAAGAATGTCTACGACTTCTTTTTAACTAAAATTCGTAGGAATATAAGATAAGATTTAGTAAAATCAAATTAAAACATATTTGATTATTAGATTTAACAACAATATCAACAAACATTGTCATATGAATTTGACAAAAATAACAGAAAATATAGCAGATTTATTAAAAAAAAATACGTTTTATTGAGGCTTTTAGAACTTTCTATATACGTTTATATAGAAGTAAAAAGTTTCATTTCTTCATTAGTTATAATTATTTTAATTAATTAGCAATAATAATAAATATTATAATAATAATCCAAATAAATATATACATTTAGAGTAATATTGACACAATACTTATATAATAATTATTTACTTGTTACGCAATGAATAGTTAATAATCGATACATGTCGAACGCTTCCTGTCTTTTATTCATGGGAGTCCTGAAGGAATATACATTGAAATGTGGATAACGTGCTCATGGTCCGAAGCATATTGAGGAAGGAATATGAAAGATTGCATTCGGCACACGATAAACCACGGACAGGTCTTATCTCTTTGTGCTTCAAAATGTCGATCAATAATTTAATGGACGTTGACAGATTGCGCCATTGTTTATGGTGCGAGCGGATGATCGATCTTAATCGAAGGCCTCCATTGAAACGGTGACCGTTTTTCCGATTCCGAGGCAAAAATAAAAATCAGAAATCGCATACACTGAAAATATCCATTGTGGTACTGGAGCAAATAGAAAACGGATGGAAAACAATTTTCATCCAGGTTTTCTTTATTTACTCCCCTCGATGCTGCATGGATTTTTCATGCAATAACTTTGCATGAGGGTATTTGCTTGGATGCAGTGTGGAAGACTTGTGAGTGAGTGTTCACCATGTGTGTGTGTGTGCGAGTGCATTTTTGCTGTTTATTTTTGTTTGACAACCGCGCACAAGAATCTTGAAAAACCTGAACCGAACCTTTCAGAGGATTTTATTATATCTGCACGCCGCGAATTATCGTCGAGCGACAAACACACTCTTCTACCATACAAGTATACGTACGTACACACACACCGCGCATATAGACAGTGTAATCCGATAAAGGAAAATTCCGTTCTCTCCAAAATTATTCAATATACACGAAAATCCTATAATTCCCTGCACATACTATGGAAATTATTTGGATTTCGTATCTGTTTTCTCCAAGATTTGCGTGCAATTACATCCCAACATATTAAAATCCTAATTATACAACATGAAGCTATACCACATGATACAAACGCATGCTGTGCAAATAACTCATATTTCTTCTATGCTAATGCAAATTCGATTTTCCATTACCACATGCTTACAGGCTAATATAATATAATCTTGTTATAATTACTCTTCGAAAATCTTATTAAATTTAATTAACAATTAATTATCGAATTTTAGTATAAAATAATAAGAAACACTGGAATGAACAAATTTGCAGATAATCAAATAAATAGACTTAAAAAATGGACTTAAGACATATATTTAAGTAAACGAAATATTAATGCACATCAAGAATTTAATTACACAGCCAACTAATTTACTTCTTTTTGTGCGTAATATATACGTAATTTCAGAAATTATTAATTTCAACAAAACAATTACTCTAAGTTAACTAATTTACTTTTATCAATGAAGTAAAAACAATATAATATCAATATAATTTTGAATCATTATTATATTAACTCTCATTTGTATTTACAAAATTGAGTACAAATTGTGCGTATTATATAAGACATTATACTATACCAGAGGTGGCCAAACTGTGGTTCGCGAGCCGCATGTTGTGGCTAGTAGAGCCATAACCAAACACAAATATTATAAAATTATTATACCAAAAAGTTTAGGTGCGGCTCTTGTTACTACTTCAATTTATACAAAAAATTAAATTTTGTGATGTCTGACTTGAATTAACTTTAAGTTTTATTCAATAAAAATGGAGAATGTTCATAACTCAATTCATTCCAACTATTTTGAGTCACTCGTATCGCATTTAGAGATGACTTTCGCCGATTCAATCAAGCACGCATATTTTCTCCTTAAGGCCGTTTCAACGTTCGTCACCACATCATTGCGTTTGCGAAACTGCAAACTATTTGATCAGTATGTAATCAGTCTTAACATCTCATTCCAAACCGGTGATGTATTATGATGCCCAATCGTGCTCACAGCAAAACCGATGCCCGTCAACATACCAGACGCACGTGTTCCAACAAACGCAAGAATTCGAAAATTAACGTCTTCAAATAAATTTTAAACCAATTTAATCACTATTTACCAAAAGCGTTTATTTAACTACAAAATGGTAATTTCTGCGGATTTGTAATTAGCTTCTTTTTTCTTTTGAAATTGTTTACTTATTTATTTGCACATAAAACCGAAAAGCCTTTATAGCGTCGAGTTAAATTGCAAAATAAATACGCTTAGGTAATGAAACTTCGTAATTTATATATAGAAAAATTGCAAAGATATTTTCATCTCTCATTGCAACGCAGCGATGTGAATTACACAATTTATCACACCATAAAATCAACACTTACTTCATTGTAAAAATTTATTTAAATTATAAATTGTAGTTGTTAATATATAGAGATAGAGCACTTTAAGATATTAATGTTTTGAAATATTTTGTGGAATTGCTTATGTGCTGCAATGCATCAAATTGATCGTACTGGGAGCTCTCGTAGCATACAAATACCATTTGTGACAAGTGCATGAGCCGATGAAGAACTGTATGTTGTCGTCCTGATGGCTGCATAAAGTATATGAAAGACTTTTCCATCGTTGCCGTACAAATCCACAGCAATTATAGAGATTATATTAAATACGTTACGATTTATTCTTGGAAGAGTGGAACATTCCATTTTCTTTCGGGGACTCTCAACTATGACATTTCTCCACTAATGAATCAAACGTGACTTTGATAGAGTTTGCTACCGGTAGATTCATTGAATCGCATTTGGTGTATAGTTAAGACATTCAATCAGAACTATTTCATAATAGACTGCAAGTATACGTCCTCAGTTAACTTCAAACAAGTACAGTTTATTGATGAATTTAGTTATCGTAACTATATATATCTTAATTCAAGAACAATTTATATAATTGAAACTATTTATTAAATAAAAATAAATATATCTTATTCAAACTATATATGTTTATAATATATGTAAAATATTACGTAACAGTTACTTGTTAACATTTAAAAATACAGCAAAGACAACTATGCAGCAACTATTATATAATAGAATTAAAGTTTTTATGTAATAATTGAATTTATTAATGTATAATTTTGTTTTAATTGGATTATCGTACAATTGATACAGGCAATATCATATTTTACATTGTACATAGAATTTCATTATAAATTGAATGTGATAATTGATGATAATTGCGTCCTTAATTAAAAACTATTAGTTTCTACTAATTTTTTTATGGAATTTTGATTCAGAAATGCAATAACAGCAAATTGGTGAAAGCTTGAAGCAATTGATCGTCCACTTTGAATTGCAATTGAATTGAGTAATGCAAAGGAATGGTTTGTTGTTGACTTTTTTCTTTGATTATCAAGATGGAAGTAGAGAATTTTGTATTGGGTCGTTTGCGTGCAGAAAACTGTACGGAATCTAATATGATTATTAGCAGAAGGAAGTAGTAAAACGTCTTGGAAGAACGCTACTTGCAGATATCGTTGGATCATCGAATAATGTTTAGAGGAATCGTTGCCCGATACCTGACTAATGTGTCGTTGTTCTGCAGGAGGAACGACTCGGATTTATACATTTCCAAGAGGATGACTCCTTAGATAAGGAGGCAGACCATCATTATAAATATCCTCGAGATAACCTCGCGCGAAATGACAAATTAAACGGGTTTCATCTGCGACCGTTATATGGAAAATCGTACGTCTACAACAATTTGAGTTTTTCTCTCATGTTTCGTATCCACCGAAATTCCGAACATACCTGCAAATTAATTTGACCGCATTTGGTGCACATTAAGGTCTACGTTTGTAGACCGTTTACGGAGACTTAAGAGCACAAAAAAAAATTAACGTAATAATTACGGAGCTGGAGGATGATTACTTAATGGTTGTAAATCAAGTGAGAGATGGAGACGGGTAAGATGAAAAAATATATATATATATATGAAGCGCGTCCGTCAGTTCGTTTTTATTTCGCCTTTTGCGAATCAATCAGGTTTCAAGGTATAAATAAATGAAACGACTTCCAAAAGGGCTGTAATTCATTCGGCGGCGATGCGGAGAGAAAAAAAAATGCATAAAGGATCGCAAGCAGATATATAAATATAAAAGAAAAGGAACGTCCATAAATACCGAGAGCTCTTCCAAATTTGGTCCCGGCAATTCCGTTCGAATCCGACTGGCGATAATCTCCATACCAACGTTTCTATGTATGCGTGCATATGTAGATGTGTGTGTGTGTTGGAACACTTGCATGTTGTAGCACGAGATGGAAGCAATAAAGTCGAAGCATGGACGTGTAATTGCGAAAATATAAAATCAATCGGGCCGGTTGTGATCCTTCGGCGATGCAGGATTAGTTCGGTACCGTTATAAGTAAAACTAAAACGCCGCCGGTCCTCCTCCTGCGAACGGATTTATGGACTTTCAATGCTATTAATTTATTCCGCTCCATTTTCGTTTGCTCCTTTTTCTTTCTGTCATTTTCTTTTTCTTTTTCTTTTTCTTTTTTCAATTACGAATACTTGCGATTCTCACTTGCGCTCATTGTAGGTCAAATGAAAAGTGATTGCGTTTAATTAGAAACATAACTTTGTTGCTTTCTTATTGCAGCGACGGACAGTAACTGCCTACTTCGGTCTATATTTTCTACGGTTTTATCACGTCTCTGCTTTCTTCCTGAATTCCTTTTGTTATATTTCATTCAATTACGAAATTACTTACGTTTTTCAAATGCTTGTTGTATATCAAATGTAAAAACAGATTACATTTAATTAGACATCAATGTTTTACGTAATTTTACATTATCAGTGTCTTTGTTATATAAATTAATTTATCTATAGAAAACTTCATCTTATAATAATTAAAATTGTATATATAAATCAAAGTAAAAACGATTTCTTTTATTTCTGGCATATAAAGTAAAATTGAAGAAACATAACGTTCTTGCGTATTTATAGCTTTCTTCTTTAATTTCATTCAAATACGAAATTTTCTACATTTTTCACATACTCAATATATTGTTAAACAAGTGCATATAATTAAAAATTGTAACTTTGTTTTTTGTATCAAATATATTGATAATATTTGTCTATAATTAATTTATGTTCTATTTCTTAGAAAAACATGAAATAGTAGCAGTATTTTTATTAAAGATTGAAAAATGTTAACTTCTTACTTTTGTATGACTGTATTATTAAAAGTAATAGCATTATTGTATTACTTAGATGTTACACTCACACTTAATTCAACTATAAATTACTGATACACCCAGTAATTTCCAGTTTCCTTGTAGTGAGTGCGGTGATGTAAAAAGATGGGTAAGAAAAAACTGGGGATACATTGATGTTCCATTAGCTGCGACTATCTTTTATGACCAATTAAGTTTCGCTACTTGGTCTACAAACGGCGTGGACTCTGATCAAGGCTAGAATAAACACTTACAACTGCTACTAGATATCTTAATTATCTCATCTAATGTCCGTAATATCTCTGCTTTGACGACCTAAATACGTTCAATTGGTCTGGCCGTAATCACCTGTAAATTACACACCGTATCAAGTTCATACAGAACGCATTAACAGTCGTTAAATCTATTAAGTATATAAACAATGTCTAATTGAGCTTTCGAAATGGGCACATTTGTGAATATCTTAAAATTTTACTGTAGATTCAATCCAACCTGAATTGTATATACAGATATGTATTACAGGTTTGTGAATGTTGGTATAAGCTGTCAGGACATGTACACGAGAGTGAATTAACGTCGAATTAGGATTATGCACGCAATCGGAGGCTTCTAATCTAAATTAGTTCCACGTACTCCACTTTGTAAATCCTCTTCTTGAATGTGGATTGCCCGGAAGGAGGACTCTGCTGATGATTACCTAATGGTTCTATTCACAACTTGGATTACAACAATCCCAGGCATCAAAACAAACATCGGCAGCGTTAGAAGCAATTGCTTGGGCGTTAAATTTATGGCTCGAGGAGACGGAAAAGAAGTCTTGGAGCGGACGGGAAGAGGAGGAAGCTAATTGCGCACCGTCCTCGGAATTTATTTCTTTTTAATTGTATTTCATTATTCGCAATTACGCGCGATGAGTGGCAAATAATTTCTTTCCTGTTTTGCCGTGCGGAAAAATTTAAATTTTCTTTTGAAAACTATTTGTTGCGTTATTTGAGGCTCGGCGTACTTGATTTTTGACGTCTTCTTTCACGACTTATGTCCTATGTTCTTGGCTATCTTTATTGACAACGGAACGCTTCTAACACCGTCCGCTTATGGACATGAAGATACGAAGAGATTTCTGTTAACGCACCTGTCCTCATCTTCATCGGCATACAAAAAAAAAATGTTTAACGTTTCGCATAATTATTGCAGACGTTATTTGTAATTGTCAAATACCAATTTTCTGTACATCAGTAATGATCAAATAAATTTGTCTGTTTTCTTTGTAATCAAAGCTGCAATTAAAGTTGCGCATAGGAAGTGGCTGGAAACAATGGGCCTTTGATGGATGTTTAATTGTTCTTTATATCTTTGATCTCCTAAAAGCGTTCATACATATTTGATGCACAGAGGTAGTTCCACTCAGATTTCAAGTTTACACCCGAATGAAACTTCAATTGATTAAATTTAACAAGTTATATTATTTCTTCATCTAGTTCACTTAAAGAATATAAGCATCTAATAACAATATATTAAATTCAACAAACTATCTTTCTGTAGTTTATTTAAATATAGCATCTCGATTAGCAACAATAGTATTTCAAATAAAATTATTAAAAATCCGTTGAAATTGTGACTGTATGTCTCATCTCTGTTGCTTTATAAACTGAAAGTATGCTATTTCGCGGAGTACATAAGCTTTACGAATAACATATTCCAATCATGAACCGGCGAGGCTCAAGCCGTCTGCGATGATCCAAGTAACTCGCTGCCAGCAATACTAAGTTGATCTTGCTATTTATATTATATATTTTTTTTTAGCTTAGATAAAGGTAGTTTGGGAAGTCTGAGGTGTTCGCATAATCTGGACCTGGAAAGGAAGGGCGAGGATCGGTGTGTGTCAGTGCGTTTAAAGATTAGCGGTCGCATAATTCATACCTCGATTCGAATAATAATTATGCATGAATGGAGCTCGTGTGCACATAACATGAAGCATTAGAGGATGTACAATATATTTATATACCGTACGGGGGTCATAATTTATAGCAAAATTTAACGCACGTCCGTGCAACAAAGACGAAATAGGTAATAATGGAAAGGATAGTTTTCAAGGATATTATTAGATCTACCTATGCCTATTCCATCATTTATGCAAAGATATAAACAAAATTAGGTAAAAATACATGCCTCAACTATCCTGAGGCCTTCTAGGTAAATCATTTTTGGGGCCCACACTAAAAACAATCATCTATTTTACATACTATAGAATTTTTTTGGTTCGGGCTTTGGGGGGCTTAAGGTAATAGACACGTGCCTTATTTCCTTAATGGATAATCTGTCACTGGGTGCTGAGGTAATGGATGAGCTACTAGGTTTTTTTATGAACTGGGTCTAACTATGCTTATTCAATCATTTATGCAAAAATATAAACAAAATTAAGTATTTATTTTTATTGGAGGTGCTGCCAGTGGCGAATTAAGGATAGTTGGGGTCCTCTATGTAAATTATTTTTGGGGCCCCACTAAAAACAATCATCTATTTTACATACTATAGGATTTTTTTGGTTCGGACTTTGGGGGGCTTAAGGTAATAGACACGTGCCTTATTACCTTAATGGATAATCTGTCACTGGGTGCTGAGGTAATGGATGAGCCTACTAGGTTTTCTTTATGAACTGGGTCTAACTATGCTTATTCAATCATTTATGCAAAGATATAAACAAAATTAAGTATTTATTTATATTGGAGGTGCTGCCAGTGGCGAATTAAGGATAGTTGGGGTCCTCTATGTAAATCATTTTTGGGGCCCTCACTAAAAACAACCATCTATTTTACATACTATAGGATTTTTTTGGTTCGGGCTGTGGGGGGCTTAAGGTAATAGACACGTGCCTTATTACCTTAATGGATAATCTGTCACTGGGTGCTGAGGTAATTGATGAGCCACTAGGTTTTCTTTCTGAACTGGGTCTAACTATGCCTATTCAATCATTTATGCAAAGATATAAACAAAATTAAGTATTTATTTTTATTGGAGGTGCTGCCAGTGGCGAATTAAGGATAGTTGGGGTCCTCTATGTAAATTATTTTTGGGGCCCTCACTAAAAACAATCATCTATTTTACATACTATAAGATTTGGTTCGGGCTTTGAGGTCCTTAGGCTAGTGCCTCATTTCCTTAACGGATAATCCTCCACTGGGTGCTATAATTAATGAGCCGCTACTAGTTTTTATCCTTTCTCAAGCAATTGTTGCATATAAAACAAAAGTTTAATCATATTTTTTGGTTATCTCGATTGCTTTGCTATACGCGGAAAGCTCGTAAAGTAAGGATAGAAGGAAAAAAAGAAGCAGATTTTCTGTGAACACCGATAAAACGCGGATTTCCGGTCGCGGATCCCCATAAAATTGAAGGGAGACTTCTTCGTGTCTGCTTCTTTGCTCGCGCATGCATTGGAATTGGCAATTAGTGTAGTATTCACACGTCGTTGGAGCCGTTAAATGGCGGTTATGCAAGATTTTCTGGCAATGTATAATTTATGAGCTCCTATCCAGGCTTGGAAAGGCTTCGGGTGTTGGAATTAAAACGAGAAATAGACACGGAAAGAAAGAATGAGAGATATACAGACAAAAAAAAAGAGAGGCAGAGGCTTTTGGCTGTTTGGTCTGAAGTGAACGAACCTCTCTGGTGGTGTTCCATAATGGGTTTTCGAAAGTGAACGTGACGTAAATGTCAATCGTGTGTGGGAGAGATATGCTAACTTAATATTATAAAGGCCGGATAATAAAACCAGGCTCACGTATGGGCTACACTACACATATACCGCCGTTGTTTCTATTCCGAAGCCTTCTCGACTCCTTTCCGATCATTCCAGCGCGTGGGCTGTTGTTGCCTTTTCCAGATCCGTCTTGACTCGTTTGCATGCCAACTTTATTTCTTCTTTAATATTTTTTTTTTCATTTCGCTACACCTCCTTGTTACAAATCAAAGCATATTTGGACGTCCAAGGAAATCTAGCTGACGCATCCGAATTTCCAACCCACAACTTCGCAAAGAAATTGCACATAAAGACTTCCCATCAATTAAGCAACTTTTGTATCTGGAAACAATCAAACAATACGTTAGGCAATTGTAATATTTCATAACTTTAAAAATTTGTTCATTGATTTACTAACTACATAAAAGTATTAACATCTACAAATTACTAATATTAAAGCAGTCCTTAATGTTATAACTTCAAAGCTTTTATTAATATTTTTGATGATATACAGAAAAAAAATTGTACTAACATAATGTATAAAATTTTATCATTGTCATTAAATCATGGAATTTAGGTTAAATCTGAATTCTAATTAAATGAAGACATTAAAACAACCTTTAAATAACTTTATGAGTAATCAACAGATGTTTACTAATTATAAAGTCACTAATTGCTTCGTTTTAATTATGCGATTTGCTAGAATCTTGCGATTTATTTAATACATGATAAATATGAATTAGATATTTTAAAAAGCCCTCAAAATATAATTTATGTAATTTTTTATTTTTATATGATATTAAAACTAAAACTTAACATTCATTTTATATAATTAAAAATTATCATTGATGAATGAATTCACTTATTTTGTAGGTTTGCTTGGAAATTTCAATATTTTATGATTGAATTTTATTAATGAAAATATGATCTTTGGTTAAATATAATAATAATACTATGATGAATTATTGATCTTCTTGCATTTATTTAATAGTTATTCTTATAAAATGAAGGGTAATTTCGACATCCTGTTTCATTTCATTTTTATTGATAAACGGAATCGAATTGAAACAAATCTTCGAATAAAGGTCAACAAACATAATTATCGCAGATCGAGGATTTCCTGCCGAATCACTATGATTATCATTATTGTGATTTGATTTGTTTCGTTAGTAAATGCGTATATAATGCGATGCCATCAGTGTGGCTAGTTCTAATTAATAATTAAAGTTGATTACATCGTAAGAATGGGGCACGAAGAGCAAAAAAAAAATAATAAAGAAACGAGTAGAAGAGACTAACAGAAAAGCAATGGACTGAGAGATGTATGGATGCATTAAAAGTCAAGCAAAGTATTTAATTATGGAGGCTGCAGGTTTGTCCGTCGCATATGTTACGCACACTCCACACAACCCATCTACATTTCAAATCGGACTCTGCCCAGATATTCCGTCCCTCTTCCACCTTTCCAACTCGTGTCGGCGTTTTGTTTTCCGTCCATCTCGCTCGTACCGATAGGACGAAGAGAGCGGACAACGACAGGCTAGTAATTACAGCGGCTCGAGACCGGAGCCGGACAGGAATATCCCTCAGATTCCAATCAATCTTGTTTCTGGACTTTGTAAATAATACAAAAAAAAAATACTATAGATTGTACAAGACGAAGAATTCAAACTCTAGGAAACGTCTCGAAATGAAACGAACTCTCAGTTCGAAGTATTATTCAAATTTTTGCAAATCGCAGATGTGTTAATTGCATAAAAATATTCCACGAAAGTCGCAGCAAGTGATTAAATAACGACCGAATTGTGAGGTCTAATCTGATCTCATTAACATTTCATTTATAATCCAGTCGTGGAACTGGATTAGTACGCAAACTACTGCACTCGAGCTTCATTAATTCCAATTCGATACTCAACATCGGAAATCGAAATGATCAAACGACACGACATTCAACAAGCAACAAAACCAACGCAGAAACCTATGCATAATTAAATATAATTTGGCTTGCAAGCAAATTATTATGATTAAAAGAAAGTCATATTTACATTTTGAAGTTTATATATCATCAATTGATTGATTAGTTCGAATACAACTTTAAAAATACATTTTGTTCAGGTAATTCAATGATTATCCTTTGTATCAGTATTCTGATAGTATTATTCGTTATTTTTCTATTATGTTCAATAAATTGAAGACAGTAAAATTTGTGTTTTTGCTGAGTGGTTTTCCACCATTGTTAAACATCAGTACAAAACAATTTGTATATAAATCATTTTATTTCCATCTCATTAATGGAGAACGCACAAGGATATTACTCATACGCTTGGGGATAAGAGGATGCTAATAAAAACCAGACTGTTATAAAATATCAACAAGTAATGCTACAAACTGACCAGTCTTGATTCAGGTGAGAGCTGATGCAGTAGTTTCGGATTTATTATGAGTAGTTATAATTGCCGGTCGTAATTAAGCAAGATAAAAAAAGAACGGGATTGCTCAACGGGGGCCGAAATACCCCCCTTTATTGCTCCATAAAAAAATGCATCTTGGCACGAACATAAAATAGTCTCAACGCGCACTTTGATTTCCATACCTGTAGCTCAGCTTGTATTGAACCTCAAATTATATAATTTTGTCAAAAAAAGGCTAGGTTTGAAGATTCCTTCCTCATAAAAAAATCTTGATTTATAAATTTAATGATATTATTATGAGAAGACAAAATAAATATATTGACAATTTAAATAAATAATACAATTTGACAAATATGACAAATATGACAAATTTTTAAAAATAAAGCAAATTGAGAATTATTGTAAACAATAAAATCAAATGATAAATATTGGCAAAGATTGAATCAAATTGACAAATTTGATCAAATAAACAAATTTTGGCAAAGATTGAAACAAATTGATAATTTTTGTCAAAAATTTGATCAAATTGATAAATCTTTAAGCAAATTAAGAAATATTGTCAAATTGAATCATATTGAATCATATTGACAAATCTTTAAAAAAAAATTAAAAAAAATCAATATGTAATTACTTACATATTGCAAATTGATTCTAAAATATATAAAGTTTATAATGTCTTCTATACATTTTTTTAATATGTTCTACACAATGTAGACTAAGTTTATTATCACGTTTTGTAAGAAATTTATTATTAAATACGAATAGAACAGTTTTAAAGATAGTACAATGATAATTTCGAATAAATTAACTAATTCGTATTAAATTTGAGTTTTAATTTAAGTAATTATAGAGAATAATTAAGTGGATCATGATAATTGTATAGTATACAAAATAATTATTTGATCTTCTATAAAAGAGAAATATTTCTACGAAATATTACAATATTGTATGTAATATGCTGGTTCGATAATTACATGTTTTTATTAATGCCTAATTATGATTTAAATAATAATTATATGTATGGTGGATGGCTGAACAAAGTATAATGGAAGTCAAAATCATCTTCGCTCTTTAATTCCGCGAATGCGAACGAAGAAGTTCAACGCTCATGAAGTGCCATTGTTAAGTTAATAAAGAAAAGCAATAATAATGTAATTTATACATGCATGTAGTTGCTTATTACCGTCGACAACAAGCTCAGGCCATGAAGATGAGTAAAAATGGAAACAGTAAATTGACAATATCTTCCAATTTGCAGCGTATACGGTATTACGGTTACATCGCGGTCTAGTGCAGTTCGAAGCATTGACGCAATGAACTAAATATTGACAATGGATGCGTTCCTTCGAGGATGAGGATGCATCCAGCAAGATCGCAGAGATTGAGATGAAGCGGATAGTTTTATGGAGGAGGCACAAGAACTATCATGCTTAGCTCCGCTCGAACATGTGTTTACAGTGAAACATTAGCAATTCAAATTTTTAATAAACGTTTTGCGCTCTTTGTTGCTGCACCAAATAGAAGGAGAAATTGCATCCCAAGCTCATTTCATTACCATGAATAATCCTCCGCCTCAAAGAGTTAATAACAATCAATCAGATCTGAAGCGGTGGAATCGCCTCCTTCCTCTCCACAGATCATCCTGCGGTGGATCATCTCGTGCTCGACCGTAGTTTGGAGACGTGGCCAGCGATGTGTGAATTTCGGATAGGTATAATGCACGGATTGATTAATCCAGATTTGCCACAGTTTTGCTAATCCGACTGGATGCTGCGCGCTTTCAGTGATTACGCTGCGAGATAAATAAGCCGTCCGGAATCCACGTTCTCGGCAAAATAACTTATTGCCTACCTCCATGACCGACTATGCCGTATATCTATAACTATGTACATACACACACGTATGCATGTGTAATTAAAATTGTAAATGATTGCGCGATTGCATATGTATTTTAGAGTCTTCCACTCCGTACGGGTGGCTCAACAATAAATGATTGCTTCATCTGCAAACGAGAACCTTTTTTTTTCTAGTTGTTGTTATCCTTTTTTATTTGCCTTCTCACTCTGCACGTTGCAAACCACGTCGTTTTTACGTTTATTCTCCTCAATTCCCTTTCAATTATAAATGCACAATCTATAATCCAAGACCTATATAACTCATGAAAACGTGCAATTAATTTACTGATTTAGATGCCAAACAATATGTTTTGCAACGAGTAATAAATCATATTTACTAGAATCAATATACACTTTACTACTCTGTGAGAGATATTGCAACAAACGTACATTTACAATACGTACAATAGATTTTCAAGATTATTTCATTCCTCAAATTAGAATGATACAGATTAAATTAATTCTAAAATCTGCATTAATTTTATCAGTGTTTATCAAGAAAATTTATCATTAAATACTTATTGAAAACTATTATTAGAGAACTTTCTTTAAGTAATTTATGATTATATTTTGTTACAAATTATCAATTTCGAAATTTGAGTATAATTAAGCGAATAATGTTAATTGTATCTTATACGAAATCGTCTGCAAAACAGAAACGCTAATTACTAATTGGTTTTCCACGAAATATACCATAATCATAATAATTATTAGAGGATTCCGAACCAGTAAATTAGCAGCGGGCTGAAAAGATGATTGTTTTTTCCAACATAACGAATATAAATATAATGTACATAAGATCGGGGAATTATCAAGATTATAGCTTTTATATTGAAATCTCTCAGACAAATTGGAATCTGTTTAACGGTTCATTCCCATTTTAATTAAGTGCGCGCGATTATTTCTTTTTGCTGCTTACTGCTGACTACTTCAACCATCGCTTCGACTTCTGCCTGTTCTTCAGCAATTAACTCCATTCTATTTGAAGTTAGCGAAAGCGTCCGTCGCCGATGTTGTACGTTAAGTTGCGTGTGTGTTAATGGCTTTAATTGCATTCGTCGGAGAATCCATAAGGAGATTTTTGCCCCTTTTTTGGAATCATGGGTGAACGGCGCCAGTTTCTTCCGCCTCCTCCCAAAGCCCGGGATATTTTTATTTTCCTTACAAAGTTGAGAGTCACAACTAATTTCGAACAATGGGAGAATGGCGTATCAGCTGTGGACTGAGGGGGGAATGGGTGCGTTTCCATCGGCTTGACATTTCAATGCGAACGTTGGAAACGCGAAGGAAATAATAAAACGCGCCGCGCCGTGTCCCTCGTCCATAATTCCGATTTTCCCCACGGCAATATAAATAACTCCTCCGATCGTAATTTCCAATAAACTTTACCTCTCACAGGACTGTAAATAATAAAAAAAATAAAATAAAAGGATACGAGTGAAAACTGGGATGAGAATAATATGTACCGCACATGATCAATTTCCATCATTAATACAACTCATTAACATGTTAAAACCAAAGACAATTTAATCATTTGTTCAGTTAAAAATATAATTTGAGATAACCTTAATTTGATCAAGAAACGGTAAAACATTACGCATAATTTTGTAAATTATTGATAAGGACAGTGATAAACATAAATACACATGTTATTTTATATCAATAATGAAATGATTTATGAATAATTATATAGAAAATAATTAATTACAATGATTTTTATACAAGATAAAATATACAAAGTTAAATAGTTTGATAATTGGAAGATGGATGTTTGTTGCTCTTTGTATTATCGTAGTGGAACGAATTTTAAATTCGTTTCACGCCGGATTTAACGTGTCAAAAGTTTTTTGATTAAAATGGGATTTTACTTGTACCATGCAAAAAAAAAACTTAATAAACGTAGAACGGTCTGTCCTTTAATTATAGTTAAAAATCTAGGTTGCAACTCAATTTTACAACTTCACATGCGATCATTAAACTTTTAATTATAAAGGTTAATTTTGCTTTTCAGTGATTGTTTTAGAAAACGGATTAATGTAAAATTAAATTTATAGAAATTTGGTTTAATTATTATTTGTTAAATATATTTGTATAGGACAGTATACAATATAACAACACGGTACTTAAGTTACACGAAGTCTCGAATAACACGGTCATAAATTGTTACACCACGTTTTGTTTTCACAATTCTCAATGAAATTATTTCTTCTTATTGAATAAAATAATTATATAAATCTTTTATAATTTGAAACGTGGTTCTGAATAGCACGGAACCAATTAACCGTGTTATAAAAGTGTTGAAAGTATATTAAATAGTGATTGTTTTTTTTTTATTAAAATGGGATTTTACTTGTCCCATGTAAAAAAAACTTAATAAACGTAGAACGGTCTGTCCTTTATTATAGTTAAAAATCTAGGTTGCAGCTTGATTTTACAACTTCACATGCGATCATTAAACTTTTAATTATAATGGTTAATTTTGCTTTTCAGTGATTGTTTTAAAAAAACGGATTAATGTAAAATTAAATTTATAGAAATTTGGTTTAATTATTATTTGTTAAATATATTTGTATAGGACAGTATACAATATAACAACACGGTACTTAAGTTACACAAAGTCTCGAATAACACGGTCATAAATTGTTACAACACGTTTTGTTTTCACAATTCTCAAAGAAATTACTTCTTCTAATTGAATAAAATAATTATATAAATCTTTTATAATTTGAAACGTGGTTCTGAATAGCACGGAACCAATTAACCGTGTAATAAAAGAGATGAAAGTATATTAAATAGTGATAGTTTTTTTATTAAAATGGGATTTTACTTGTCCTATGCAAAAAAAAACTTAATAAACGTAGAACGGTCTGCCCTTTAATTATAGTTAAAAATCTAGGTTGGAGCTCGATTTTACAACTTCACATGCGATCATTAAACTTTTAATTATAATGGTTAATTTTGCTTTTCTGTGATTGTTTTAAAAAACGGATTAATGTAAAATTAAATTTATAGAAATGTGGTTTAATTATTATTTGTTAAATATATTTGTATGGTACTTAAGTTACACGAAGTCTCGAATAACACGGTCATAAATTGTTACAACACGTTTTTTTCTTAATGAAAGTACTTCAACTTATTGAGTAAAATAATTATATAAATCTGAAACGTGGTTCTGAATAGCACGAAACCAATTAACCGTGTTATAAAAGGGTTGAATGTATATTAAATGGTGATATTTATTGCGTTAATTATTATTATTTTTATTATGTAAAATTTACTGTTGTTGTTAGGCTTTTACAGGCCTGGTTAGATTCGAAATACAAGTCGCATTGTGGGTATAATTACAGCTTTCATAGGTCCATCATTAAACCGCGTTTATGGCGTTGATAAATAATACACATTAAATGTAATTCACGTCGGTCGTTTTTGGTCGCGGCCGGTCGTCTCGTTCTCTCTGATGGACTTTGCATACGTTCTTCCGTGCATTCGTGTAAATAAGTAAGAATATAAAGAAGGAGAAGGAGGATCGAGTCCACAACGGTATAGCGGGACATTTATTTCGACCGCATCGACGTTATACAGTTATCGGCTTGTATAATTGATGCTAATTATCGATACCTCGAAATGGTATTAATGGCACGCCAAAATCTAAGAAAATAACCAACGTCCAACACACAAAATAAAACGGAAAGAAGTGTTGCGCAACGAATCTAAACGATAGTAAAACAGGTGGAGTAAAAAAAAGGTCGCGCATTACGCGAAAGTTTTGCTCCGTTCAATGCGCTATTACATAAATCCGATTTGGTCTACTTTCCATTAACAACGAGCTAATATCTGGCGATAATAAACTTAACGATATTAAATTAAATTGCCGTGCAGTAAACTGTAATAAATTGCAATTTATTGTTGGACGTGTGAAGTAAACTTTGAAGAACTCACGAGAGAGAAAGGATACGTCGATGTAATGAAGAGACGACGAAGGCGGAATTTGTGTGTGTGTGTGCAGGCAGGCATATTTCGAGGTGCGGCGATCTTCGTCTTAGGTTCACAAATATATGTATTTTTTTATGTTTTGTTTCTTCTCCGATACTCGATGTACAGTTACAACCAATAATGTGTGCCTATCTCGCATGTGTGATGCTAATTGATGGATACATTTTTTGCTTCCAATTCATTCGTAATCGATGATAAATCGAGAGAAGGATTCTATTCAAATTACTTACATGCACGATAAAGAACGTCCTTTCAAATCCTAACCATTTTCTACCTTCAAATAGACACGCAACTAATCTTGTTCGTTTCCTTTGTTTGTTTCAGGTGAGATATGCCATGGATTTAGTTACAAAATAAAACTATTGGAAAAGTTTAAATTTCGTGTTACTTCGTAAGTAAATAAGATATAAATATAATTGTAAACATCACTTTTATCTCACCTTTAATGCAGAATTTCTCAATAATATATAAGAAAAAAAATAAAGTTTATTGGAAAAAATAATCGTTTTTGTACTATACTTTCTAATAATATGGAAATCTATTAAATAAAAACAGTAATTAATTATTTGTAACATTGCCTTCTACAAATTCAATAAATGAGCAAAAATTATACAATTAAATAAATAATTACAGACAAAAAAGTAAGAAAGAAAAAAGTTCATGAATCATAAATCCTATAGTTCTCAATTAAAAAAAAATTATTTACAGAAAGAATGATACCTTTTTGAGCTAAAAAAAAAAGCGTATAAATAAATAGTAATTAATTATTATCAAAAATATTTTCACTTCTAGGGGAAATAAATTTGTAATATGATTAAAATTGCATGAAAGCGATATTAAATTATTATATACAATATTCACTTAATATGGCTTGCATTTATTAATCCAATCACAATGTAAGTTAAAATTACATTATATAAGAATTGCAGTTACATAAGTTTTCTTATGTAAATCAGATCAGTATTTTTATTAAATAACTTTATACAACAATACGTAATCATTATATGTAGTAAACAAATATTATTTTTTAACTGTAACTTCTAAAGGATGTCCCAAAATTAACGCAAGATTTGAATAAATAGAAAACACAGGTTTTAGTCTTCAGATTGTGATTTTTTATATCTGTGTTAAACTGTGTTTTCTATATTATTCAAATCTTGCGTTAATTTCTTATTACATTATATCATTACTGCATATTCTTTAATTATACAAAAAAAATAGTAATTTTAATTCATAGTTTAAATCCTATAGTTTTCAATTAAAAAAAAATAATTATTTACAAAAAGAATGATACCTTTTTGAGCTAAAAAAAGCGTATAAATAAATAGTAATTAATTATTAATGTCTGGGCGTGTTATATCTGTCAGGCATGTATTGAATCTGTTATTTACCTTGTTTAGTAGAGTCTTACAAGTAATGCTTTATGAATTGCAATTATCAAAAATATTTTCACTCCTAAGGGAAATAAATTTGTAATATGATTAAAATTGCATGAAAGCGATATTAAATTATTATATACAACATTCACTTAATATGGCTTGCATTTATTAATCCAATCACAATGTTGATTGTCTAGACACTTTTTATTATTGGAAATGTTAATTCCTTGAAGAATTGCTGGTGTCTCTGTGAAAGGAACGATGATAATGTGTAAATGCACACAGCATTATTTATTTAAGGATGACTTTCACTTAATAATGGTTTCCTTGTGTGGAGCAAGCCGGAGGAATTTCTTCGTTTCTCAGGAGATTACCGAGCCGGACATTATAGTAATTCTCCTGTAAAGAAAGTAAAATGTGTAAATACGAATTCCAGTCGGTGCTCTCGTATCCATAGATTTATATGTTACAAAGCGCTAATCAGATTATGCATGTAATGTTTATAACTCGGGGAGGTCTGTTAAGTGCGCGTTTCAGAATGGGTGGATGGTTTATGTTTGTATAATTATATGTGGAAATAATAAAAAAAAAACAAGTGCCGTAAGAAAGTGAGAATATGATAGAGTCAAAAAGGTTGGCGTTGGTGTCGGAGTGTGTGCGTCTTCGTGATCAGATAGAGCGCGAGCCTTGTGCGCTTCACGCAGTTCAATCTTCTTCCAGTTTTCGTTTCTTTTTTTCTTCTTCTTTATTTCACGTAGCCTCTTCTCCTTTGCCCTCTCGACAACCGTTCACAACCAGCAACTCCAACCGTCTCTCCATCTCACTTCTGTTTTGAGAAAGGCCATGTGCATAAGAATGGCAGGAAACACACCGTATGAGTAAAACATTTAATTTGTATGCAATTCAAGGACCGTGCATGCAACGATTCCACGTGAATACATTAGTTTTTAAAGCCTCTCTTTCCACATACACACACACACTTCTTTCCACATGCTTACTTCTAGAGGAGAGAGAAGCAAAGAGTGGGACTATAGCATTGCATAGCATGAGCTAACGTACATAGCATAATACTTGACGACGACTGTGTTCTCCGCCAGCGCCATTAAAATTAACATATTTCGCGAAGAACGTCGCATACTCCGTACACTGAAGCACCTCATCATCTGGACACGTTCAATAATCCCATCGAGTCATTTGTTTACCCAATCATGCACCTTCACACAACTCCTTTACATTGTTCTGCTCAGCCTCAAGGATAACATTATTGACATTCTCCATTTACTCTTTACACACCGACGGAATTCAAAAACCCTGCCTCCACTTGCTTTATACTTTCAGATTTTTTTCCACCTTCATATGGAAACTCATATATGAGAAAACACTATTCCACAATGTCTAATTTGACACTTAATTTTGAAGCTGCAATTATCCTGTTAATTTCAAAGTTTATAACACATCTAAATTTTTACTTTAGTTGCTGGATCTTCACTTCATTAATTATTATTACAGTGTCCTTTTTAACTTACTTTAAGACATTCATAAGGCTAGTTATCAATGTAAGATGATAGATTGCTTTAAAAATAATAATAAAAAAGTTATAAAATTAGTTGAGTTATAAGAACTTGCATTGAAAATACCCAACAGTTAAATTATTCGTAACTTTAGGTTTAATATCTACATTTAAACTCATCTAAACAATTGTTTTACTGTAATCAAATATTATATTTAAAAAAAAAGTTATCAAATTACATGACAACTATAGCTACAACTTCATTCATTGTTTATTCCATCTTTCTTAGTAAATGAAATATTTGATAATATGTAATCATTATTTGTTGTAGTTCAATATGTTTAACAAAAAAGACAAAAAATATTATTTCTTTAGCTGTAGCTTCCATTTTCAGGATCCATTTTAGTATTCAATAAATTCGAACAAATTTAATAATTATGTTTTTATTAGATACTTCTTTTGTTTATTAAAGTTATAATATAAGTTAAATAACATCCACACTTTCTTAATTTTCTTCGAAGATTTACTGAGTAGTAATTTATAATGTACAAAATAGTTATAAAATGAGTTCAGGTATATGAACGAAAATACCCAACAGTAATATTATTTATAACTTTAGTTTTAATATCTACACTAATCTAAACATTTGTTAGTTTTACTGTAATCAACTGTAATATAAGAAAGTTATGAAATAGTTAAAATTACATTATATAAGAATTGCAGTTACATAAGTTTTCTTTTGTAAATCAAATCAGTATTTTTATTAAATAACTTTATACAACAATATGTAATCATTATATGTAGTAAACAAATATTATTTCTTTAACTGTAACTTCTAAAGGATGTCCCAAAATTAACGCAAGATTTGAATAAATAGAAAACACAGGTTTTAGTCTTTTATTCTTTAATTATACAAGTTTTATAAAAACTTTATATTTCATTCATTTATATCTTATTATTAGATATTTATTTTGTTTATTCAATTTTCAATATAAATTAAAAAAACATCCACATTTTCTTATAAGATTTACTGAGCAGTAATTCATAAAGTTCAAGATACATCGGAACATTAAGCATAGGCTTTTATTGTGATTTAATGAACGGATGAAAATATCATTTTCTTGTCGATTTATCTAATTAACCGACCGACGTCGTAACACATTAATTTTCTGCTTCGAGTTCGATATTGTTAACATTAATAATTCGAGTCATAAATCTTAATTGGATCTGCATAATTTCACATTAATTGAAAGCCATAACCATATTCATTAAAAAAATATATATAGTACAAGTTGTTCATTTCATTAAATTTAATGTATTGGGTTGAAATAAAATACATTTTTATATACAAAAAAAACTTAAATCAATTATATATAATCCATTTTGTCCGATGGCTTTTTGTCATCTTTCAGTAAGAACTTGAATCTAGTCCGATTTCAGGTCATCATATTTAGACCATTCAAAAAGTTTTACAAACTCCGAAATAAATGGTAATTTAATGGTGAAACACGATTTGCCAAATAAAACCAATTCCTTCAGTTTCATTTCTTGTTGACAGTAAACATCTGAATTGTTTATTAGATACACAACATTTTTGTAATGCCAACAATTGATATTTCAATTCTTGAGACATTAAATAGTGTTAAGTTGTTGAGGGAGATACATTAAACCTCTCTGCAATCTTTAGTATAGTTATATAACGATCCGATTTGAATATGACTTTGATTCATTATCATAAACTTCAATAGATCGACCAGAAAGTTATTTTTCTTTCTGTTAAACTATCAAATCATAACATTGACAGAAGTCCTTCAAAATTAAGGTGAAAACCGAAATAATTTTTTTGCCAACCGAATATATGATAATAATATATTTATTCTTTGAAATTCTCCAAAGTAAGTCTATAATTATATTTTAAATAGTCTTTTTTGCACTAAGTATACACTAGTCTATTCACTTCCGTCTTCATTTTCACTTGGATTACGCTGCAAGAAGCGTTTTATCTTAAGAATGCATCTTTACTAACTGAGGCATTGCAGATAATTTAATTATTCGCTCGGATGGTAAACAATGATTTCCCTTTTTTTTTCTCTCTCTCTCTCGTCGTGTTCGCTGTGTTCCTGGGAAGTAGGAAATTATTAAAATTGCTTCATTAGATTGCACGCACCATCACCATCGCCATCTCGCGTGGGCATCTGTTAATTATTTTTAATTAATTAATTTATGCTCACTTCGGTTAGGTGATTTGCAGGAAAACTCCTGCTTCGTTTTCATCAATTACTCGCGATTTTTCTGTTACGTAAATATATATGGAAACGATGCATTTGCGTTGACGATGGAATGCAGTCGAGAACTCGCCAATAAAATATTATTATGTAATTAATGATTAATAATATTGAGTTCGTTATATCTCGGAAAATATTAAACTGCGAATGTAATATATATATATATATTTAGTTTTTGATTTCTTTTCAATCTACTAGATTTCATTAGTTATAGTACCTGTAATTACTGGTTTCTTATTATTAAGAATGATGATGTAATTTAGAATAAGTTATTACATCCTTTCAATCTTTTCGTACATTAAAAATATTCGTTTTTAAGCGTACATAAAGACAATTGAAAATAATAAATTATTACGTTTATATACTTTACGATATGTACTTTTTTTTATCATTATTTTTCAAATATCTATAATAAATAAAATAAATTTTGACAAT
Source organism: Nicrophorus vespilloides (assembly GCF_001412225.1). Taxonomy (NCBI): domain Eukaryota; kingdom Metazoa; phylum Arthropoda; class Insecta; order Coleoptera; family Silphidae; genus Nicrophorus; species Nicrophorus vespilloides. The sequence continues at coordinate 65,645 of NW_017095560.1, forward strand.
ATAGAAACTATTTTAATGTTTCCTAATATAAATATTTCATTTCATATAGTTTTAACTTACTTTACTAAATAAAATAATACCTTTTATTTAAATAAATTTAATAACATTTTCGATATTTATGGTAACTAAAGGATTTGAAGAGATTTACAACTTTCTGTTAAGAAAACATATTTATAATTAATTTCTTAATTTTAAAGGTTACTTAAGATTAGCATTATACTCGAGGAATAATGCAATGTAGAAAAGTTTTGAAATGAGTCAAGACAATGTTTAAGTCAATATTTAAATTATAAAGAAACTGACTTACATAGTTGTTGATATTTTCATGTAATTTTTATATTGAATACAAAATGATTTATTATGCAATTGGAAACACCTAGTGAGTATAAATCTATATTCAAGTAATACTTGTCACTACTGTATAGGTTATTTTTTTTATGTTGTAACGAAAAGAAAAATTGTATAGCAGAATATTATTGATCAGTTTTTGTAATCACTATACGATTTAAGTTTAAAATTGCTTGACTTTACAAAATAGTACAACATATTTTTCATGAGATTCATAACTTATCCTTATGAAATGAGACAAGAAAATGTGAAGTGTTGCTAATGTAAATCAATGGTAAAAATAATGAACTTGGAATTTGAATTTAATCTTCGGGTATTGTGGCAACAAGTTGTTGAGTTTTATCGATGTATAGAGACGTGTTGTGCACTAAACAATACAGTTTATTTAATGGCCGAGTAAGGAAACAAGTTAGCAAGTAGAAACGTGGGTGTGTCCGGAGGTAAATCGAAAATTAATTATTGTCCGTGCATTTGCGTTGCGCTCGCCACTGACCGATCAACTGTTACGTATTCATTTATTTCGTAATAGATGATTTATGGGACTGGATTCGATCCTGAGCATGCGACACAAGAGTATTCGATTACCGTCAGATAGAAGTCCGATGTTTTGTTTCCTCCGGTTATCTCGCCTTTAATTACTCGATTCGTTAACTGAGATGTGTTTTCTAATTTGTGAAGACAGTTAAGAAGGAAGTTCCAGTTGCACCCGCGGGGCTTGCGAGGAGAGAGAAATACGGGAATGGAAGTCGAAGGAGGAAGAAGCGCGATCGTTACCTGTACATCAAGATGCAATTAATCTTAATTAGCGGCGTGCACTTTGCACTCGATTTTCAAAATTCACCGCTTAGGCTTTAACATAAGCTACAACAATAACAACGGCTCAAGAACAACAAACAACGGCAGTTCAAAACGCGAACACACGATAAAGAGATAACCGTTTTAATTCCGTGATGCGAGTCTCTGAGACGCTATATCAGATTACGGGCCCTGGCTATGATTAATGCCCGTTGATTTCCCAACTGAAATCCCAGTTGCACCTACCTTTTTCATGCATTCAGCAACCTTTCTCTCTTCTCATCCTTCGCGACTTTACCTTCTGGAATCATTAATTGCTCTCGAAACATCTTCCGGAGGCCATCGACATTAATTAGGAAAACAGACATTGAGCGAGAGAGTCCATTAAGTTCAGACTCTCTCATCGAACGATGATTGGCATAATAATATTATTGTTGTTGTTCTGACGTCCAGTTGGCCGGAAAATTATATTCAAATCGGTAATTTCAGGCTTCGCTACTTCCGCGATCCATCCCATCCCGAGGACGGCTTTTCCGCTTTAAACACTCTTTAAATTAATGAATTTTTAAAGAGGATGAAGAGAGGCCTTCGCACAACACAATGCCCGGCTAGCTTCGCCGTGATGTGGGAAAAAAGTGAATGCGGTTCGATCTGAAGCCCCGACCTCATTATGATTTCAATAAGATAATAATATAGGAAGCGAAGTCTGCATGCTACTTAGGCTTTAGCCATCTCGGAAAATAAATAATGCAAAGTAAAACATCTACATTTAATCCAAATATCACCGAAAATTTACAAAATATAACTACAAATTTCTTGTTAAGAATTTCTGGAATTTTCATAAAGTTTGTATTTTTTCTGTTGACTTCAAAAATATAAACTACTTTAATCTTTGCTTAATTAATAAATCATAAGTGTTTTTTTAAACAATAATTATGAAATAAAAATGAGCATTAAATTAACTGAAACTTCAAATGCAATATTTATGGGTTTGTGTAGAACCGTAACTCAAGTCATCCGTTTTCGATTAAATTTGATGCACGTGTAAGTTATCATTAGAAGTCTCGTTATGTCATCAATTCGTGAGATTAGGTGCAGACTGTATTTCCTCATTGATGAATTATTCTTCGGCAAAACGCACGCAGCGAGATGACTAAATTGGAAGGAACGTCCAACATCTGCCAAGCCAAAAGCGATTTTCCCACATTCTTCGAAATGAAATATAAAAAAAAACAACACGAATTCATACAAATTTATAAGTTATAGTTGAAAACTGCTTTAATAATAATTTAAGCAGTGTTAGTTTTTGATTATTTTGCATTTTTGAACTCTGCGCTCTAAAATGGTCATGCCTCTTTTCTTTTGATAAAGAAAAGTTGATAAAAGAACCATTAAGTTAGCGGTTTTGCTACATCGAGCAGCTGTCAGAGTTGTGGTTTTGTATTCAAGTTAAGGTAATGATTTTTAAAGACATCTAAAATGCTAATCTATGTTAAGCAAAATCATCATTTTAGTTTAGATACTTTTAAATCTTATTTTATTTTAAGTTTTCTTCTTATTCGCTCCTACTTAATTCTTAGTTTAATTAAATTTTACAATATTAATCACCAATAATCCGCATTATCCTGTTACATAACATGTTTTGAGATGTACAACCTTCATTCCTGTTTTTTTTTTGTATTTTAACACTTCATTAAACACACGTATTTACGATCTTCATTGATTAATAACATCAAAAATTTCATAATTTTAATCACATTTATCATTTGTCCCTCATGTTACCATAGATTTAAAAAATAAACAAACAATATCTTTGTAAATTTTCTTCCAATATTTTCAACTACAAACCAATATAAAAAAAACACCTACAGGTCAAAATTACCCATTTATTAGAAAAAACCGAAAAAACAAAACAAATTATTGTTTTATTTGCAATAAAGACACATTAATTTTTAATATTTTAATATTCTATAGCTCAAAACAGTCTAGGCTTCTTTTTTGAAGTAAGTAGAATACATTGGTTTCTTGCATATGTCACAAAACGTTGCTGTTTTCTTTTCGCTTTTGCTTGGACAAAAAACACCTTTTACTTTTCAACGTAGGAATTCGTTCATTAGGTTGTATTTCAATAGGCATTTTAAACTACATGATATTCGCAATCAGAATTCTAAGATTTCCGAGAATCTTTTGGTTGCATATTCGAACATGCATATATATGGTTCGTTCTAAATATTTTATCAAAGAATATCTAGAATTCTCCTTTCCTCATGGTGAGGATTCATATATAACTTTACTGTTGACACCAGCGATATTTAATATACAATGATATAAAGCCATATTCATTTTCTTATTTTTTTTGTATTTTGGTTCACAGTTTGGTCAGAATCACTGATTTTTCCAGTTTCGATACATAGGAACCAAAGTTAATCAACTTTCAAATCCAAATATTGATGATATTTCAAGAACGTAGGAAATACGTAGATGGGTCATTTTGACCCGAAATATACTCTACAATTAAATAAGCAACTGCTTTATTCATACTGAAAAGTACACTAGAAAATGACACACTCGTAATACTTATGGTTTAAAACAGATTATTTGATTTATAATAAAAAAAAAGAACTTTAGTGACCAGTTTTTGATACTTTCATTTCGTAATTGTTAACTGTTTAATAAATATGAATATCACAAATTCCAGTAACAAAAAATGCAGTTCTCTTATAGAATCTATATATTTATGTCAAACAAAAGTATAAATCAGTAAATTAGAATTTAGCATTTGCCACTTTCGATCATTGACTTACAGAAATCTTTGAAATATTGCCATCTCTTCTTTATGATGAAAAATCTAAATGAAATTATGCAAAATCATGAGGATTTGTTTGTAATCGCTTCATTTGTTAATTTATTGTATAATGTTTAGTAAATTACAAATAAATTAACGAAGCAGATTATGGTACTTTCATTTCAATTTAAAAATAAAGTCCTTGAATGTAACAGACCCGCGGTTTTTTTAACCCTTCGCAATTTCATTGCAGTCCCGACAAATGCTTAATTTTAAGCGGATAAAAAGAGACGACCATAAATAAACTGTCGGCTCTTTTCACAATCATTACTTTTTGTCCAATCTTGTTCGCATTCTTAAAGATTCGTTCGCAGACAGACTAACTAACGAATTTCCAATTGCGACTGCCTGTATCCAATTAAAAGCTGGAGAATTTCGTATGCCGTACACAATCCGAGATTGTTTCAATCGCATTTCCTGTCCTCTTCATGTCTCTAACCAAAAACGAAAACTAGATGAAAGAGTAAATAAAATAAATAAAAGGTGGAAACGGTTAAATGACTGGCAAGAAGCGTTACACAAGTTAACTAATCAGGATTACGCTGAAGTATTGCGCGTTCTTTGCGTGGAACAAAGATCGCAGGAATATTATTAATTGCATTTGGATTTGTTGTTAACAGAGCGACGGTCGTAAATCAGCGCTTGGATAATCTTCTAATGATTATTTATCACCATCGGCCGTTTAAGGCGAGCTGCTGCGATGATGAGGAGTCGAGGAGAAGAAACGGATTAGATTAATTACGAAATTAAGATTTTAATTGGCGATGGCGGCTCGAGCGATTTATATTTGCGTTTGGATCATTACCGTTACGTGACGTTCTGTGAATAAGTTTAATTGAATCACAATTCAGATTTGCATCAGCTGATGATAATTCGATTAGAGGAACTTTTCTTTCACTTCGTGCAGGATGGATTGCGATGGGAGCGAATCTGGATGCATCTGGTGATTCGATTGTGTAACTTCTCTTCACTTTCGCCATTCGCACGCCGCTTGATTCGTTTAATAATAAAACCGACACTTGAGCGCGTATCACTTTTACTTTTCATGTGCTCTAGTCTGAAGCCATTTGCTTTGTTTACACTCACAATTACTCACACGCCGCACCGCATCACACATTACAATGAGCATCGAGTTACATCGTGCGAACGCCATACAACATCTCAATTAATTATACTTGAACGCTTGTTACTATTATTATGAAGATCTAAATTTTGTTAGGATCTGTTTCCATGCAACTCCCCATCAACCATAAGTTAATTCAACTGTGTTTCTAGTAATCTACAAAGTTGAGTATTTTCCAGTTAAATACAACAATAAAATATATTTATAATCAATTGTTGCACATGTTTTCCACCCAAGTTAAATACATTTAAAATTATATTTATTTCTGTAACGATTAAATTTATATTTCATTAAATATCATTTGTTTACAAAATATCCTAACTATAATCAAAGAAGAATCTTAAAATTCCTTTTTTATATAACATTTTTCACATAAAATGAATGATTTCATTATGAAAAGTTCTATAGCCAAAAGCAATTTTATAATTACTGTTTTGTCGGTAGTCATTTATGTAATTCTACAATTATGTATAAACTAAATAAATGTGTTTAATTCGATTATGATAGTTTAAATTTGGATAATTCAGTATATTAAAAATACATAAATTCAATGTAATTAAGAATTAATAATTAAAAAAATCAGAATATTTCATCCAGTTTGAAAGGTCTAGTATTGACCATAGTTGCTTTGATTGGACCGAGTGCTTCACTTCACTTTCATTATTCTTTAAATATTCCTTATTAAGAACAAAAATAGGTGGTCCAAATTAGGCAACTTTTCCTACATCTATAATAAAATTTAATTGAACTATGTGAATTATTAATAATAAATTTACAGATAGAAATAATTTAAACAGAAGCTTCAAAAATTACATAGTTACTATTAGTACTATTATACTAGTAAATACGTTTTAAAATTATGAATTATCTATATTATTTTTATTTAAGTTGAACTATAAATAAATTAGTAATGTAAAAAAGTTCATGTAGAAAATCTAAAAGGATTCTGAATTAAAATCATGAAAATACAATTGTTTCATTCCCAATCAAAATGCATTTGATTATATCCACTTCTTGACTTTACGGATTTGATTAATGGAATGGTAATAGTACAGCAACAGTAAATTGACGTTAATAAAATGAATGAAATTTTATTGTCGAAACGGAAAGAAAAAAAAAACAACAAAACAACTCAATAGGAAAAGAATCGATTCGATAATTAATGGATTGCAATTAAGCAGCGGGGAATATCGAAATTGATGATTGCTCGCCGTTCCTGATTGATCATTCAATTATATGCCCCCGCCGTTACATAACTCCTTCGCTGGCTTGCATTATAATTTTTGTTGTTCCTGCTGCAAGGAGGAAATGCTTTATACACAGCGTCGCAATTTTTTCAGAACTTTTTTTTTTGTTAATCTATTTTCTCTCAGGCGAAAAAGCGAACTTCCCGAGAGAAAAGCGAGATTTCGCACGCAACGCAGATTTCCTAACGTAATAAACTGCGAACACCTGATGCACTTCTCGTCGTATCATTGTTGTCCCAGGCTCTTGGAAACGGTAAACTACGTCGGTTACAAAGCGAATCGAATTATTCAAAACCCCAGTGGCATCACGGCGAAAATGTACAGAACTACAAAATAAATAAAGCACACAAATAAAAATAATATAAAGTAAAAAGATTTTCATCAATGATTTCACTATTGATAGTTTGTTTAAATAAATTTAAAAAAAAAACTATGTACGGTTATCAAACTGTTATTCGATAGGTTTTAAAACGATTATCCGTGGGTTTCGAATTAAAAAAATGTTTACGAAAGTGTCGGTGATTATTCGATTAATGGAAAGGAACTCGATGTCTCGGCAACAAATATTTGCATATGCATTAATATGAAATAATTAGGTTTGCGCATTTGCATGCAGACTTAATGAGTCTGCGGCTCCGCTTTAAGCTTCTTCCTGTAAACCGGAAACGGATTCTGTTCGCCGTTTCACGTCACATCCGCAGTAATTCCACTGCAATTTCGCTTTTTTTTTATTGTTAAGATTAAAATATGTTTTAAATAAGATAATAAAATTTGGATAATTTAGTATTTTGAAACTATATATGCAAATCATCCAAATAATCATGAATTAATAATTGTAAAAAATATAAATATTTTATCTTGACGTCTCAAGTCTAATATTGAACATAGTTGCTTTGATTGGACCGGCATTTTATATATTAACTTTTATTGTTGAAAATAGTTCAATTTTGTTCACTTGGCTTCGCTTTTTCTTTCAATATTCCTTTTTTTTTTATTTTTTATTATTATTAAAGCAATCTATCATCTGACATAGATATCAAGCCTAATGAATGGGGTAAAAAGAAAAATTAAAAAAATGACACTATAATACCTAACGAGGAGATGATCCAGCAACCCCACTTCACATATACAATAATTATTTATGCCTTATTAAGAAAACAAATATGTGGTGCAAATTAGGCAACTTTTCCTACATTTTAGTAAAAGTTATTTGAATTCTGTAAAATAATCCGCAGCAATTTCAGTACAATTTCGTTTTTTTTTATTGTTACGATTAAAATATGTTTAAAATTAGATAATTAATTTGCAATAGAAATAAAATAAGTACAAGTATAATTAAATTGTTTCTAGCAGTTTTTTCTTTCATTTTATGCAAAATATGTTAGTTTAGCTCAAAAACTAATAATTCCCAAATATTGAATGAAATAATTTGAAAGAAAACTATTTACATAATTTATCTAGAAGAAAACGTAAAGATACTTTTCAAACATGAAATTAATTGCGCAATAAGTTCATAGATTTACAATATGATTGACGGAAATAATTCAATCTTTAAAGTCTATTCGAAAGCGTTATTGTTCAAAATCCGAAACCATTGTTCTTAATAGAATTAACGTAAGATAGTTAAGTCTTCTCTTAGTTTGTTGATGAAATTCTTTCTTAATGCATGAATTTGCTTTAAAAATTCTATTTGATTTTTGTTCGAAAACCTATTTTTCCGAAAATTCTGACAAAAGTTGAATGTTTTATAGATTACTTAAATCACATAGAAAGTTTGTTGATGAAATTATTTCTTATTGCATGAATTTGCTTTAAAAATTTCATTTGATTTTTGTTCGAAAACCAATTCTTCCGAAAATCATGGCAAAAGTTGAATGTTTTATAGATTATTAAAATCACATAGAAAGTTTGTTGATGAAATTCTTTCTTAATACATGCATTTGCTTTAGTAATTCCATTTGATTTTGGAAGATAACCTATTTTTCAGAAAATCCTGGCAAAAGTTGAATGTTTTATAGATTACTTAAATCACATAGAAAGTTTGTTGATTAAATTCTTTCTTAATACATGAATTTGCTTTAGTAATTCCATTTGATTTTTGTACGAAAACCAATTTTTCCGAAAATCATGGCAAAAGTTGAATTAATGCATGCAATAATGCAATATTATTTTCAAATTGTACAAAATTATTATGTTTTTACTTGCAACAATATAACAAAAATAGAAAAACGTAATAAAAAAATAACATAAATAAAAAGGATAGAAAATAAATTTAATCAAGAAGTTACATTATTTTTAAAGATGGAATTGTATGAATCCTTGTAAAATAAAGATGTATACATTGAGACAATTTTGAATAAAATATACTTTACATGTAAGTTATTTCTATAAAGTAAAGGTAGAAATACTCGAAACGGAGCAAGTAATTGTGGAGAGAAAAAAAACTAGATTTTCCTATAATATTTATTTAATATTTCTCTTATACAATGAAAATTGCATACAAAAATATTTCAGCCTGCTTTTATTTGCTCCATATTATATATTTTTTTAATGAATACACACAGTTTTCATTAATTAATATTTACTTTTAATGACAATAAAGCGTATCACAACAGCATTGTCCTAAAATAATTGAAATTGCAATTGTACCTCTCTTTGCACAGAACAAATAAATATATTTAATCAACGAATACCTTCGAAACTAATAGGAATGCCTCCTAAACTAATTGATTTCACTGCGAGTATTATCGATTAAATTTTTAATTAAATTTGTATGCGGTTATCTTTCTGCTCGAAATGGTACGGATACAGCAAGCAAATACAATACAAAAAAAAGAACAGAGACGATTATTAGCATTGATTTTTTAGCGTTATTAATGGTATTTTCGCTGTGATATTATTATACCATTTTGATGATATTGATGTCCATGCAGAAGAAATTATTGCGGAGGTAATATTTTATTTAAAATCTGTCGCATTTGGATGATAGAAAGTGATGAAGTGGACGTGCAAAAAAAAAATATGCGACGTGGATAAATAAAATTGGAAATGTATTTTATACGTGCGAGTCCTAAACGGAAATGGACTAATACATTTTCGTTGCTATGGATTATTTACAGCCGGATATAAATATGACGTTCGGGGTGTAAATCATGCGAATGTTGTGGATCACTCACTCACTCACTCGGATGAATTCCCGTATAGATGTTATGTGAAAGGGATGATAATCCTGAGGATAGTATGAGTATAGTTTGCTGATGGATTTGAATTTGTGGTTGCAGTGAGTCCGAAAGTGAAATGCACTCCGGATATGATGAGGATAGAGGTGCCGTTGTCCCCGACTATGGGGGAAGTCTATCTGCAAGGTCTGAAGGATTATCCTGACCCAGCTTGCAGGCCTCGCCGTGATCCCGAAGGATCTTTGGCCATCCTGGAGTTAAGCCTCGGGGACGTCTACCAGTGCGCCACGACCAGGGTCACCAATAAACTGACGGTAAATCCGGTTTTATTCCCTTTCGTGTATCTAATAATCCTCTTGATTCCAGAACAAACAGGTCTACTATCAAACCTTGATCATCGAAGGACACGACGCCAAGGAAGAGATGGTGCACATCAAATGCTCGGTGTCGGCTCCCAGGAACCACACGATCACTCGCAGGAACGTCCTTCCCGCAGGATTCCAGGAGGCCGAGTAAGCTCAACGAAATAGAATACGTGAAAGCGTTGCCAACAAAAGGGCTCCACTGCAAATACCTACTTTAATCGTTCCGTACCGCAAATACACGTGAATTTCCGCAGCGCCGAGCGCAAACATTAATAACAATTTGTTTGTTCAAAAGCACCCGCAATTTATTACACTCGATACACATTCAGTTATACCCACGTATCTTTTACACAATATGTTTTTCTTTCAAACCTTACGTAAATCCCCCGGCTAACTGCAAATACCAATTATATTTTTTTATTCATTGAAATTTACACAACAAATGAAACACATTCAGCTTCAACAACTTCTATTTCATCATCTTTACATCAGTGTTTACCAAATTATAATTGTTATATCTAAAATTATTGAAATTACTAAAAAATATCTTAATTTGATCATTAATACTAGTTACTGACAAAAAAAATAAACACAAATTTTAATTTCTTCAATTCAGAATGTTTCATATAATAACATAAACATATTTAACTTTAATCTACATTTCTCATTCTTTAAATAAATTTTTTTTACAAATTTTTACACAAATACCAATTATGAAATTTTCCATTCAAATGCGTTCAAATTTTTACTGCATAATAATTAGGCTATTATTTACTAAAATTTGGATATACTCGAATAATTTCTCGTGTTTTATAACATATGCATCAAAACAAACATACAAATAGTGAATAATTAAAAAAAAAACAATAGCAATTTATTTTGTCACAATTTTCACATTTTTTTTTTAATTTATTATAAATATAATATAATCAAATTTGTGCGTAAAATTAATTAATTCAACATTATATAATAGTTACATTAATTTAACTAAATTATTCTCTTTAATAATTAGTCCACATACATTTATTAAAACACATTCAACTTTCATATTGAATACAAGTTTCATTTAAATTTTTCTATTAAGCTTTTTATTCATCAAAAGGAAACATTTCAAAAGAACATTCTTCAAAGCTCGAGTATCTGTTGCGAAAGTGGGACGCGTTAATCGAATGCATTTAACGAACGGAAAATAATTCTTTATTTTTTTTTTCACCTGAACTTTATTATATTTCTATATGCGAATCTTCACCCTCGGGGGTTTCCGGATTTCGTCCTCTGTACTAGATCAAAAGCTTATACCGTGCTGCACAAACGTGCAGTTCAAATATTTGCGACCACCCTTGTTCATTTTCAAAAGTCTCGACTTCATATTTGAGTTTTTATTTAACTGTTATTTACTTTATGTTTTTTGTATGTTATTTATATTTTTTTTGCAACGTTTTCATTTCTCTTGGTTTCTTTCTTTAGAGATATTGATTTAACTTGGAGCGTGACTGGAAGAGCCCCGGAACCGGTGCTCGGTGTTGGAGTTCGTCAGGATGGAAAACTTGTGACCGGAGAACTCAACGTCGCTCCAGGTACTCAGCTGGAGATGGAGATCTCCTTGGACAAGGTGTCTTCTCCAGTTTATGGTCTTCTGGTTACTCACATGCTCGTAACTGATACCATGAAGCAGGAAGAAACCATCATTTACAACGGGTAACAATCTTTATTTTCATTTCTACTAACGTTTTACTTCAAACATGAGATAATATAGCATTATATTTAGACTAATAAATCATTCTACTAAAATTCTATTATTTTAAAGGATTGAACTGTATAAAAATGATTCATATATTGGAAGAATGATAAATTTGTACAGCTTTTTCTAAAAATTAAGTAATGAAATTATGCGAATTTACATAATATACTTTTTTTTTACACTCTTACGTATTAAAATCTATGTAAAATGTAATTCCGAAAATTATCTAATAATAAAAAAAAAATAAGAATGATAAATTTCAACAGCTTTTTCTTAAAATTCAGTAATGAAATAATGCGAATTTATATAATACTTAGTAGTATTTTTTCGATACAAATACGAATAGAAAATACTTTTTTTACACTCTTATGCATTAAAATCTATGTAAAAATATATTTCCGAGAATTATCTAATAATAAACAAATAATAATGATACATTTTTACAGCTTTTTCTAAAAATTTAGTAATGAAAAAATGCGAATCTACATTATACTTAGTAGTAGTTTTTTTTGATATAAATACGAGTAGAAAGTACTTTTTTACACTTTTATGCATTAAAATCTATGAAAAATGTAATTCCGAGAATTATCTAATAATAAACAAATAATAATGACAAATTTCTACAGCTTCTTAAAATGAAGTAATGAAATAATGCGAATTTACATAATACTTAGTAGTAGTTTTTTTCGATACAAATACGAATAGAAAATACTTTTTTTACACTCTTATTCATTAAAAACTATGTAAAAATGTATTTCCGAGAATTATCTAATAATAAACAAATAAGAATGATAAATTTCTACAGCTTCTTAAAATTAAGTAATGAAATAATGCGAATTTACATAATACTTAGTAGTAGTTTTTTTTGATACAAATACGAATAGAAAGTACATTTTTACACTTTTATGCATTAAAATCTATGTAAAATGTAATTCCGAGAATGCTCTAATAATAAACAATTAAGAATGATAAATTTCTACAGCTTTTTCTAAAAAATTAGTAATTAAATAATGCGAATTTACATAATACTTAGTAGTAGTTTTTTTTCGATACAAATACGAATAGAAAGTACTTTTTCTACACTCTTATACTTTAAAATCTATGTAAAATATTATTCCAAGAATTATCTAATAATAAACAAATAAGAATGATAAATTTCTACAGATTTTTCTTAAAATTAAGTAATGAAATAATACGAATTTACATAATACTTAGTAGTATTAGTTCGATGCAATTACTAATAATAACGTACTTTTTCTATGTAAACTGTAATTATCATGAATTATCTAATAATAAGCAAATAAGAATGATACTTTTTTGCAACTTATTCTTATATTGTATTGAAATTATGTAGAAGTAATACATTTTCATATGAAATTGAAACGAATGCGAACAGTTTTGTTTACTTATTAAAAAATACAGTCTTTTGCACTTTTTTTTTATTTAAATAAAATTTAGAAAAATATAGAAACTACAGAGCAAATTTTTAATAAATAACTTGGATACTTTTGCATAGAATAACTTTCTAATAGAAAATAAATTGAACGATATTACGCAATTTTTTATAAATAAATTATGGATTTTGTAACGTTTGATTTCTGAAAGAATCGGACGAAATTTCAAATTTTCCAAAAGAACAAAAAAAATATCCTTAATAAAAGTAAATAATAAGAATACATAAACCAAAATAAATTCATAGTAAATCCGGAAAATAACATAAATTCTAGTAAAAATAATTAAGTCTTGCGCTTGTGGAAACAATAGGAATATAAACAAGTAATATAATTTTCCCACGTTGATAGTAAATTTCCAGTCCAGTTAACGTCAATCGAGTGGGATGCGGACGTTGCGCCGCATGCGGTAATTCAGTTTCGTGCAATTGATTCTACAAATGCGTCTCGATTAGTTACGCAATAATAACACTAATAATCGTCGTCGATGCGTCCCCGAACGTCAGTCCACAATGATGCGCGCTTGAATACGTGCATCGAGCTACGAACAGAATAAGCCATTAAAGTTATTTCGTGTGTGTATAATTTATAACACGTTAAAACGTCCCTAATGTATGCGCGCTAAGTTATGTAACGCACGCTGGAATACGCGCGTAATCATGAATAATTCGAAAATAAACTTGAATTATCTCGCCGTAAGATTTAACAAACAAATAAACGCGCAACAAGAAGCGCAGTCAAACAAATCATGCTTAAATCATTAATCTCGTGTTCGGTATTCCGATGCTGAAATAAACATGAGGCGACATTCATGAAAGGTGACTTCTTACGAAAACATTTTCATTCCTTGATGCGATAAAAATGATGTTTTAACAACATCCATTTCAGATAAAAATTTATAAACCAAATCTATTTATAAACATTTCTTAATTACAAGATTATAAATTTATATTATTACATTCATTATGTTTAAGCATATTTTTTTTTATTAGCAATGCACAATTAGTATACGAAACGTACATTGCTTAACTTTCACATGAAACATCAAAAAGTAGATTGGAAACCGGTTTTAATCGTTTTTTATGTCTGACTAATTTTAATTCAAATGTACTTTTCATAGAATCAATAAAGATTTATTCCTTCCGCAAGTTGAAATCAATTAAATCCTTGTTGAGTTCATTAAATTCTTATTTATGTACTTGGCTGCAGTGTAATGTTCTGATCTTCCTTGGAATAACATAAAATAAGTGAATAATTAAAAAAAATAACATTTTATTTGTATGCATTTTTTTCTTTATATTTTCATGATTGAAAATATTCAAAAGGTTATTAATTTCAAGAAAATGTATAATAAGTAGAAAGTATAAAAATTAAGTATCAAGGTAATAGTTGTGCATGTTGTATTCAATTGATTCATGTAATAACAGTAATTGTTGTACAACTGTCGTGCATTTATTATTAATAACCGTTTGAGACCTTGGATGGAACGAAAGTTGTTTCCTCGGTAATACAAATAGACAATGCGAATTATTGAATGGACAAAGATCGAAAGGAAATATACATTCATCAATTTAGACAAAAAATAATAAATTTAATAAAAAATCAATGAAGTAAAACTTATTTAATTGAATTGTTTGTTGAAGATATTGATTGTTGTTTATTCTTTGTGCAGATGTTCAGTGGATCCATATCTGTTCGGTAACTTCAAGACCATCGAGGGTGACCTGCTGCGCGCCAAGTTCCGTGCCTTCAAATTCCCGGAATCTACATACGTACAATTCAAAGGCACAGTAAACGTGTGCTTGGGCAAGTGCAACGGCGTAAGTAATCCCATCTTACGGTGGTTGTGTTTTCGCACGGACACGTAGGAATATTTAGTTAGCTGGTTGGATGTTGCACCTGTGGCCCTTCCACGATGCAGATAATTAAATCATCCTTACAACTAATTCCCAAGCTCGCATTTCTACTAATCTCACAAATTCACTGCAACCTATCCACAGAGAACGATACTGCACTCCTCTCCTGATTAATTCCTTCCAAAGTTTAGCACCAATTAAAACCATGACGACTGAAATAGTAGCTTCTTCAATTTATTAATAGTCTGACATAAAATGTAATTGAAGTCAATTTATTTGTTGTTTTTTTTTTGTGTATAAAGTTTGTACGTCATTTCTTTTATCACCGTAATTGTAGGGAATTATTCGTGTCTAAGAGTATTATAGGCACGCAACGTGCTTCAACTTTATAATTGATATACAGCAAAAAAGAAGCATGCTTTCATTGAATGATTAAGTTGGATAGATGAAGAAATATACTAGATGTCGCAGCAGGACGTGCTGTTCTCGCTTGCCGCATGTGTTCTCCTTTTTTTTTCTCTCCACTTTTTGAAAGTAGTTCTGAAGATAAAATGTTTTCCTTTCACTTTCAAATGCTATTCAATTCTTAATGATAGCTGGCATTTACTAAAGATCAAATTTAATATATCTGAAAAACAACAAACAACTTACAATTTTAATTAGTATTAATCGTTTTAAATAGTTAAATCTGTTTGGAAGTTTTCTTCTCAATTGACCATCAACGTTATCTATTTTTAAATTAAATTCATTAATTAGATATAAATTAAATTGGAAATCAGATACGGTTTAGTTCTAGCTAACTTACTTTGATACACATGGATCTATATCGAAATCTCGACAATAAAATTTCCAACATTCGAAATCCTGACAACCATAATCCCAACAGCATCAAAATCGAGAACATTTTAACGGATTTTAGCAATCGTCTTTCAACTTTGTCAATGAGTGTAGAGTTGTTGAAATGATCTATAATATACATAGATAATTGAGAACAAGTCTTCCTCGCGGTTTCTATTCTTCACCATTAAATATAGATGTGCACAAATTCTAAGGTTTAATTAAATAAATAATTTAGTGTAGGCACAAGGTTACAATAAAACATACGTTTTACTCTAAACAATAGAATGTCGGTGTTCTTTTTCATTCAGGTAATAACGCTGTCAGGATTTTCGGTATTGGAATTTCGAATGTCGGGATTTCGGTTGTCGGTTTATTGAAACAAACGAAATATATATATTGATAAATGGTATTCATAATCTATATATTACATAACTTTGATTAGATGCAAAATAATAGATAAAGGTTACATAGTTTTAAATTCTAACTATCAGATAGTATTGATAATTGACAAAGTCCATGTAATGTAATTTTTTTAATAATTATATTAATAAGTTATATCGTTTAATATTTTTTCTATTGATAATTAAGTAGGAGAGAAATGTTTATCAGATTTCCTGTATTTAATTACAATGTTATAATTTATATTCTAAATGGATCTACAGAAGTTTTTGGTTATACAGTTTGAAAGAGTCGGGGGAGTGAAAAGATCAGTTCGTGAGATGGAAGAGAAATTGATATCTAGGACGGATGAAGAGAATATGTATATTTCAGTTGGAAATTGGGTTTTGTGGATGTGCAGATCCGCGCCAATAAGATTCCGATGCAAATGGTCCATCCTTCGGAATTTAATAACGATAACGTGTATGGCCCACATCTCACGGCACCGCAGAAATTACTTTGCAAAGTATTTACATCAGAGTGCTCACAATCTCTCCAGTTCTTCTAAATAATTGCAAAAAATAACAATTACCAATTGCTTTTATACTTTTCCTATGCTTGTTATGTATCTCCATAATTTCGCTCGGAACTGGGACACTCTCAATAGGATGCAATTTACATATTTACACGCGATACTTTCTAATTGGATATTTAGCTGAATTCAATGGTGAAATATGAAATTACTATTCTCTAGTTAATTATATTTTTTTTAATAGATTTAAGTAGGATTTGGATAGATGTAAAAAGCTAGGTATTTATGAATAAAAATGGGATGGATGGGAATATTCGCGTGTTTAAAATGGAAAAGAAGAAAAGAAAAACTTTACGCCTTCCTTACGGTAAAGCACTAAACTTTAATGATGCAATTCCGCGCGCGGAAAATAAGGTGGTAAATATTGTGCATTACCATAATAAGTTAAATGCTAATGCCGATTTAAGTAGGCTCGGATTATCCCATCAGGCGCGATGGATTTATGCTCGCGAATCCTAAAACGAAAAGAGTTAATCCGTCCCCGCTCACCCATAAAACAACATTCGAATGAAACGAACAAAAAAAAAAGAAGAAGGAGAAAATATAGTTACGTACGTACGTGTAGATAAATCCGTGAATCTGCATGAATTAGCAGTAAATTACCTGGGGGAGCAGTCGGTGGGTTTCTTTGCGGTAATTGATTTCTTTTTGTGCACGCGTGTGATGCGGAGGGAATCCTCTTTTCGCGATGTATGCAAAAAGAAGTTTGGCCAGAATGGGGTTGAAGGGGTAATAAATTTTGTTAACAAGCGGTCCAAATGAAATCCGGTGTTGGATTTGAGAAAAGGGGTTCACAAACCTGCATTGAAAACCAGAACACAGCCCCTTACTTATCGCATCAAATTTTCATGGATTTGCAAGACCAACGAATGTATGCTTTCTGGTGGATCAATCTTTATTTTGTTGTTGTTTTTGTTTTACAGATTGAATGCAGCGATGGGCAAATCGGTTATGGAAGACGCAGGAGGTCCATCTCCGCTATACCAGCTGATCCCAACAAGGTGTTCGAGATCACGATCACTTCATTCATTAAGGTGAACTACAAGGATGGCGAGGAAAACTTCGTGGAGGTGATCAGGAATCAGACCAAAGTGTTCGGCGACAATAAGCTGATCGTCGGTAACCAGAAGAGCGAGAGGAACGTGTACGTGGGCGGCGAAGAGGATCGTCCGACCCTTCGCGTGAAGAAGGTCACCGAAGAGACACAGGAGCAGATCGTCATGACGGATAGCGGCTCACCACTAACCCAAATTCCTTTCCACCTCATCCTCTGCATAACAGTGACGAGGTTACTACTCTTGTAAAATAGCTCTACGACAATGATACTTAAGTGCAGCTAAAACACGCGATCAAGACAGAGAGCGAAAAAAGAAGAGAAAAAAAAAACCAACAACAAACAACAACGAAACGAGAAAATAGAGCGAAAAAAAAGCGATATAATAAACAGAGTAATAATATTAATATACAAACAATTAATGCTTAGTTTATATGACTGTGATACTTACAAATACGATTTTATTTTTTTTTTCGTGAGCTTAACTGCACTTTGAGGTGCGCGAAGACTTCCCCAAGGATGGGGTTTCTTGGGGTACTTTTCACGCATCTAACCTATATATTTTTTGTTCGATCCCCTTCATTGATTGAGGTGAAAGAAAGTAAAAAGAAAACGAAGAGATGAAACACAAGAGCTTGAAACACACAGTAACTGCAACAAAAAAAAAAGAAGCGAAAGAAAGAAAGAGTAAGCAAACACAGGAAACTCAATTAAAACAACTACTGCCAGCTTAGAAACGGCCATCTTATACTACCATTAACTTAATTATTAATAGAACAACTCACTAACAATTATTTTAGTGCAATTTTAATATACATTTCTTTTATATTTTTTTTTTGTATTATATTTCACGCGCACTACTGGTTCATTCTTTTAGTACTATGTTTAAGTGAAAATTGTATTAGTTTGTTAAATATTTTCTTGGATAATTTTCTTTCTATTATTATTTTTTTTTTGTTTATCTAAAAACTTTAAACCTAGTGCATGTTATTTTTTTTTTTGATTACTTATAATTTTAATCGATGATACTAAAAATGACTTATAACACTCTTTAATCATTAAAAATAAACTGTAATTTGTATATGGCATTGTTTATAATAAATATTTATAAAATCTAATTTTGTAAAATTGCTTCATAAATTTTGATAATAAAGGAAATTTTAAAATTATTTCTCTTTTTATCCTTTTGTTGATAATCCTATTAATTGATGTTATATATTTGTTATATAACTAACTAATGTTTTGCGTTATTTTTTATTTTTACAGATAGAACAATCAAGTAAATTTTTATACTTAAAATAATTAACATAAATTACATATAATCTCCAAACAATAGAATATCTAAAACGTAGATAATCCATAATATTTGATCCATTTTTCCATTTTTTTTATTGGAACACACTTTTTGAAAAGAAAACTTTGCTTGGATTATTTATAATGAATTCACTGTATATGAATTATTATTAAACAATATTATTGTTACGTCAACTGCAAATAATGTAAATTTCCAATGATTGTAGATCATATGTGTAAGTAATAATAATATTATTTCTAATAAAACTATATTTTCTCTTGTAATGTTTACCAATAAATAAAAATATTTGTTAAATATGTATAAATGTTTAGTGTAATCAAACATATATGAAGAAATGGTATGTAAGGGTATGTTATCATGAATAATAGTTATATCTAGAAATCTATGATAAAATGAAATAAGAAAAGAAATTTTCTTTCATTACTTAATCAAACCTATCTGTTAACTGTGAATAGAAGTTTGTTGCAAATGAATGAATAAACTATTGAAAATGTATCATATTAAATCCACTCTATTCGTGACATGACAATTATACGCTTACACAGAAACTAAAATGACAATTGCAATTAGGGTTGTGTTCAAAATAGATCCTTCAAATGTCAATCATAGTTTGAGTGCAGGTTTATATTATTAGAAAATGTGTTATTCGATACTCCATATTCATATAAATGAACATTTGGTTACATGATTTTATTTTAAGAGATTTTCTTAACAATTATTCTCAAGTACAAAAAGTAATACTATTAATACTTTGTTGATTTGTTGATTTTAAATGGGACTATAGTAAATCAGGACTGATCGAAACCGCAATATGCGAACACTAAATAAACCCTACAAAAGAAGTGCCATGTTGTAAGTATTGTCTTAGTTTTTGCCATCTCCGTGTAATTCAACTTTTAATTTAATTATTCTTTATTTATTTATAAATTACATTTTTGTTGGATATTTTCATAACCGTGGATGGGCTAATACCATCTTGTAGTCTTGAGAAATGTTAAATTTGCAGTTTTATAAAAATAAATATCTCAGGTTATGGTTGGGATTTTAGGGTTTTGGAGTCGGTGGTTTCTAGGAGTTGACTGAGGATTGGGTGAGGGTATGTGGGTGAGTGATTTTGTCGTTGGACGTTTTGGTTCAAAAGTGACGGGTAGGATATGCGGGATTCGAGACGACCTTGAAATTGTTTGATGAAGTCGTGTATGTTTGGGAAAGAGATAAAGTTGTAGGTAGATGAAGGGTGTTTTGGAGATACATTTCCATTCAAACAGGAGGATTTTTTTTTGATGAGAGACACGATAGGACTTTGAGGCATTAGTTGGTTGATGGAGTATTTGGTGTTGATAGTCTGGGATAGTTGGACACAACATTTCTTAACTTTTGCAATTGAATGATAAGAATATATCATGTATTTCTCATACATCACTATTGTTATTCCTTTTATGATCATAGAGACAATTTCTTTACGACTTAGGTAGTCGTAAAGTGAGTCTCACGAGAGAAGATAATTCGCCCTATGGTGGAAGATCTTCGATTATATCCATGGACCAAGCAGAGGAAGAAGTCCCAAATGTAAATCGTAAACGATATTTATAGCAAATATGCCGTAAACGCAGGGTTCGCCTCCGCCCACGCCGACGGTTTAATGGAGAAAAATGGAAAGCAGAGATAAAAGATTTATAGTCCAAAAACCAAGGGAATCGTCCGTTCGCCTCGTTATTTATTGGAGCTGATGCGATTATGTGTATAATGTGTTTCGGGCGCGAAAATTCGCAAGTGATTCTGAAGAGGATGTACATCAAAATCATGGCAAGTGTAATAAAAATATCCATGTCGTGCAGATAAAAAGTATAGGCGATGGTTATTTATATATAAGCCGTTCGTGTGGTGCACAATAGGTGAAAACCTTATTCAATTCGAAATCTGTTTGGTCGGCTGCGGTAATGTGTTCACAGACTCGTGCGAGCAACAAAATGTACAGGCCAATCGTAGTAATAATCCCCCCGGATCGTGTCGTTTTCAATTTTGGCAATGATGATGTTCCGCGCAGCAGATTGTTAGCTGAAATATGCATGGATTCGTTAATGCCGGGATTATGAAATTAATATCGGCCCAGTGTGCCAGAAAACGTGCAATTCGTATTAATGAGTCCGTTGATTGGCCCATCACGCACAACGGTTTATTTTCTAAATTAAACGTATAAAACTATGCACATAAAGAAAATTCTCGACATTTTAATCAAAATGTTATACATATTATTGATAGTATCTTGTTATATTGATTTTTGTTGGAGAAATTTTATTTTGGTAACATAAAATTTACTGTAATTAAAAACCGGGGCCGACGTGGAATTAGTGGTTGCTTCAGTGAAATCAGTGTTAATAACCACGGTATTACGTAAACCAATTTGATTATCATCAATCTGAGCACGGTTGATGCGTAATGCTTACATTACCATCGGCTAGCCAATATCGACATTACTCCTACCCCAATATATTTCCAAATTGAATCATCCGACTGAAATTGGCATTAATTGCCAATAAATCAAAGACTCACCAAAACTCGTACACGCAACATCTCACTCACCTCAATCACAATCCATTCATACATATATATATATACTTTGTTTGTTTTTTGCAACATCATCATATTTTTGAAATTCAAACAGATCAATACTTTACGTAACTGCGTATATATAAAATTTTGTACACTTCATTCTGTTGTTTATAAATATTGTATATTTGTGTCGGTGCCTCGAAATTAAATTTTACTATAAACAGAAAGAATATCAATAAAATTGTGTAATAAAAACATGATCGTCTAATATAGTATTTCCCAACGTGAGACCAATTCCCCACAAGGAGGCAATTTAATTGTTAATGGGGCAATTAAAAAATGGACACGCCTAGAGTTTAACAGTTAACTAATTGTATATGTTACAAAAGGGTCATAAGAATTTTGGAAAGGTTTGAATGTTGAATTATAACAAAACTAATTCCAGTTTATATAGAATACTTTTTCAATTGCAGAAAGGCGAATTTCTTGTAGAAATCGAGCCGTGATCGTCTAGTGATTTGCACCCTACGTTGTGGGCGTAGTAACCACATGTAAATACTCTCTATCACCCTCGCCCATCCAACACCATCACTCCTACATAAATAATTAATAAGGCCCTAGAGGTCTAATATATTTTTTAATGCATTTTAGATAAAACAAAGTGTTTTTCCACACAAATTTCTGTATAATATAGAAATAGTTGTATATATGAACTAACAACCATAGTTTAAAATTTTAATCTTAAGTATCCTAAACCCTTCAAATGTAAATAATTGCTTTGGCAATTACTTCCATAATATTGTTAAAAATGTAAGAAATATAAACCGATGCAAATCCAAAACAATTATATTGAGAGATTTGTAACAAGATAAATGTTTATGCCCTTGCAAATTGTAAAAGGGTCAACAATTAGGTAGTAATCCAGGTTCAAATCCTGGTCACTGCATTCCGGTAGAATATTTTTAAACATAGAATACTTTCCAATTGGAGAAAGGTGCTTTGTGTATAGATATCAAGCCGTGATCGTCTAGTGGTTAGGACCCTACGTTGTGGCCGTAGTAACCCAGGTTCGAATCCTGGTCACGGCATTCTGACAGAATACTTTTAAACAATATTCATTCTAAATTATATAGAATACTTTTCAAATCAAGAAATGCAAAGATGATATAACATATAAATAATTTAGTTTATATAAAAATGAATTTGAATCTGCAGTTCTTACTCGAAGAAATTATAAAAATGATCTGCAAATATAAACCAAAGTATTGGCAATTTTGGATTCGTCATCCAATATAAACATTATACTTACACAAGAATCCTCTAGCTCCGAAAAGAATTTATATATATATATAATGTGATTCAATTAATAAAAAGTAAGTATTAATAAAACTATTATATTTACATCATTTTTAAGATTAATTAAGTAATCTGAAGTTCAATTTTGGATTTGTTGTTTTCTATACATTTAATGTAAATATTCGATTGTAATGAATATTTTCATTGTAACCAAAGAAAATATTATTATAAAGTGAACGTAGAATTATATTAATTGTAGAAATGGGTGTAGCAACTGCATTATAAAGAATCTATATAGAATTAAAGTTTTAGTTTAAGTAAATTGCAAATATTTCAAAACAAATAATGCAAGGAAACAAAGTGGCATGTCATGCATAGCGAATGTCAGAAGTGTTAGACGTTCACTCGAGCCAGGACACACGCCACCTCTGAATATGCATACTAGTATGCAGGGGACGTCGACAATATCTGGCTCAATTTGCATGCATAATACCAATTGAATCGCAACGACATGCTCATTAATCTACATAATATTTATTACGAAGCCGAAGCCGAAGCCATGTAAACACAAACCTGCACGATTTGCACCGGATAAAATCCAGTCGATGGGCGTACAATATTTATCAGGATTCGTCGCTCTCCTCAGGATTTGCATCGCTAATTGCGCAAATAATCCCGAAACAAAACGGCAAAATCGGCGCTGTTTGCCTGCGTCGACGATTTTGATTATGCATGAACCTAATTTATGTAAACAACAAAATACGCCAATTCCCGTTCTATAACTAAGACCCATCAGTTTGTTAAAAAAAATAGAGGATCCACCATGTTATTGAAGAATATGAAATATTTAATTTTGAATAAATACAGGAAAGTCGGCTTTTTTTTTCGTTTCCACTTGACGCGCGATATTGTCTCTGCGTAAATAAGCTTTTCTTAATATCGTTAGGGTCGGGTTTTATGTCCGGGTCATATAAAACTTCCATCCCAGGTTATGATTAAGATGTTTACCTTCGCTTCCCTTCGCCCTGCACACATCTCGATACCGGCGTATAAATAATAAAGGTTCGACCCTTTTCGTTTACGATCCACTAACATAGTAAATGGAACAGTTTATAATGCAAAAGGATTCTATTGAAAACAATAGGATTTTACTGCATTTAAGGATTTTAACGAAACATTTGCGACAATGTGTGCATTTCGCTTCTTTTTTTTTTTCTCGCTCGGAAAGCTCTATGTTTTCACATGATTATTCTGCTCACCTGGCCCGGAAAATCGGATCGATTTGTCGGAATACGTAAAATTTACCTGCCCAAAAAAAAACACTGCTCGCAGCCAGTTTATTAATAGAATCAAAACAAAGACGTCGGCTTTGAATTAAACGAAAATACCCTCCAGCTGTATATTTTCGAACGCTCTTACCTCATACTTTTTTTTTGTTATTTTGGCTTGAGTTGTTTATTTTAAATTTGTTAGTTTCAGAGTAATAAAGTAATTTAAAATAATATTTCACGTAATTCATCTTTTACGTTTATACCTATTCTCAAGACATTCTCTCTTCCATTCATTTTTTTTTTCTCTTCGTCATTCTTTCGGCGCGGCGCAATTTAATGCGGCGTTCCTCCCTCGCATTATGCTGGTTTAATAGTTTCCTGAGGGAGCGACCTTATGTTATCCTGTCGTGGAATAAAATAAAAAGGGGAATTGTGTAAGAATACTGCTACCCTCGGTTTTCATTCTGTTATTTACGTTCGTCCCAGTTTATTTTCCGATATCTTGAAGCACGAATTAAAATTAATAAGGAATTCATTTATTTTGTTTATTTATTAATCAATTGCGTCTAAAACAATTTAAAAACAATATTTTATTAATTGAAAAACATTTTTATTAAGTATATTAAACTATAATGATATATTTTGAACGTTAGCTCTTTGGATCAATAAATATTAGCAATAAAATAATAAATATAGAATTTTAAATGAAATATTTACTAATTAAAAAGATTACTTGTCCTTTCGTTCTCTAATTAACCCATTTGTAAAGCCAGTTAATTGTTTTAATGATAGATTGTTTATTAATAAATTTAAAAAGAAATTGCCAATATAATTTACAGTTAAAAATGTTTCATATTTTCTAAATTAAATATATCCAAATACATTTTAGAGATTTAATGGAAATATATTTAAAATATAAAATATATAAAAAATACTAAGGCATAATAATAAATTCAACATTCACATTAATTCTTGATCCAATTTCCATGTGGTGAAGTTATAAATTACGTTTATTTTAAGAAATTTTTTGTAAACTAGTCTAATGTGTACAATATAAAATGTTACTGGTTTAAAAAGCAATGATTTTATTTAATCTTTTCAAATGGAGAAAGGTGAATTTCTTATAGAAATCGAGCCGTGATCGTCTAGTGGTTAGGACCCTACGTTGTGGCCGTAGTAACCCAGGTTCGAATCCTGGTCACGGCATTCTGGCAGAATATTTTAAACAATATAATTCTAGATGATATAAACTACTTTTTACTTGGAGAAAGGTGA